>NC_052490.1:31380541-31546591 GCF_009730915.1 Dioscorea cayenensis subsp. rotundata | reverse complement strand
CTCAAAGTTGATTTTGCTAAGGCCTTCGACACGGTCAACTGGGATAGTTTACTAGAGCTTCTGAGTGCCAGAGGCTTTAGTGACCGTTGGATTGGTTGGGTGCACTCTATTCTAAGATCTTCCAAAGCAAAATTCCTAATCAATGGATGTCAAAGCGGTTATGTTAGATACAGAAGGGGACTAAGGCAGGGGGATCCTCTTTCCCCTCTCCTTTTCGTCTTGGTTTCCGATGTCCTTAGCACCATAATTAATAATGCACTTAATTCGGGTATTCTCCATGGGGTGGCATTAGGTGCTTCCGGTGTCAAGATGTGTCATCTTCAATATGCCGATGACCTCCTTATCCTCACGACTGGAGGGGGGGGGAGGATCTCCGCATTATTAAGCTAATTCTGTATATCTTTGAGGGGCTAACAGGGCTTCGGGTTAATTCTGATAAAACCTGTTTATTTTCCTCTCATAAGAATCTCTTGCCAGATGTCTCCCTCACTAAGACTATCCATTGTTCTGCCGGATCTCTCCCACTTACTTACTTAGGGATCCCTATCTCTGGGGGGAGACCTAGAAAACAAGATTGGGACGGTCTCCTTAGTAAAATTCGTGGGAGGCTCGCCTCCTGGAAATCCAAGCTGCTTTCCTTTGGCGGTCGACTTACCCTGCTTAACTCGGTGCTAACATCGATCCCCAACTATTGGATGTCCATCTTCAAGTTACCTTCTTGGGTTATTAAAAGGATAAATAATATCAGAAGGGACTTCCTTTGGTCTGGGCCTGACACCTCCCATCGTAAAGTTTGTCTGGTCAGCTGGGCACGTTTGTGTCGTGCCAGAGATTAAGGGGGGTGGGGAATTCTAAATTTGCAAGCCTTCATTTATGCTCTTTTGGGTAAATGGTGGTGGAAGATTGCACTGGGCTCCCGATGGTGCGGGGAAAAAATTATTCGCGAGAATTACTTTAAAAGAAGCCCAATGTGGAATCTACATCACAAACAGTGTAGGCGTCGTTCGTTCTTTTGGAATGGTATCCTTCACATCCTTCCAGCTTTCAGATCTAACCTTAGCTCTGTCATTCACAATGGATCGTCCACTCTCTTCTGGCTAGACAATTGGTTGGAAGAAAATTCACCAGCAAACACCTGGCTACTTCTCTTCCATTGTTCGCTCAACAAGGATATGTCAGTCAGGGAGATGATCAGTAGGCTTGCTTTGACCCCCTCTGAGTCTTTACCACCTTTGCATTTGCTTCCCAACCTTTTTAATGTTCAATCATCTTCTGAGCACGATGAGAAAAGGTGGAAGCTCACATCGAATGGCAAATTCTCAGTCAAAACCTTCTACAATTTTTTGAATGATGGGGGAATTCGCTGTCAAATTACTCCTATCATCCTTAAGGGTTGTTGCCCCAAAAAGTTAACATTTTTCAATCGGGTCGGCTTGGGATAACAAAATCCTAACTTTGGATAACTTAGCCTCTGCGTCACTGTAATGTTCTTCCCTACGTCCCACTTGTGTGATGTGTTGTTCTGCAATTGAGACTAATGATCACCTCCTTATTCACTGCCCAGTGGCTTCTGCTATTTGGGGTTATTTTGGCAGGCTCTTCGGTGACCGGATGCCACCGAGAAGTCTTAAGGACCTCCGGGGCAACCTGGAGGAGGAGTGGACCTAAACCTTTGTGTTATTTTTGGGACTTACTTGTTAAGGCGATCTCTTGGTGTATTTGGCTTGAACGAAATGCTCGCATTTTCAATTCTACTTTTATGTCGCTTGCCTCTGTTATTATAAAAATTGATCATTCTGTCGATTCCGTGGTTTTTTTAGCGATCTGGGAGGCTAAGAGAGCTAAATTGGAGGATCCAGTTTCTAAAATCAAGAGGAGCCTGGAGTTCCTTACCTCTGCAGATGACGAGTTGGCCTTCCAGGCGGCGCGGCCGCCCGCCCAGGGAGAGTAGTCTGGTTGTTGTAGTCGGGTTCCTTTTGGATCCCCCCTTCCTCTGGGAACCCCTGCTTTGTGTTTTGTTTTCGTTTTTTTTTTGTGTTGTTGTTCTTCCACTCCTGGTGGTTGCTTTTGTTTCTTCCCCCTTTTTGTGGGGTAGACTTTCTTTTTCCTTTCTAATGCATTGTGGTTTATCCACTTTTTCAAAAAAAAAAAAATAATAATAAAATTACACAATAAATAAATAAATAAATAATTCGTATTTATCCACATGCGCGAAATGGATATTCAACACAAGAACCAACAGAGCCAAACGTGTGAGCCTCAAAGCTAGGGCTTCAAGAAAAATCGGCAAAGAGAAAGAGATACTGCTTCCTTTTAGAGGCGGGAACGCAACGAGCCATCAACGCCAGCACCACCTTCATCTCCTCCAAACCCTCCCTCTCTCCCTTTGTCCACCGCCCTCGATCTCCATTCCACCGCCCAAAACCTTCGATCACGCGCGCACAAGGACGGTTTCAGAAGCCACAGCGACTCGGGTATCATTACTGAGGTCAAGGAGGACTTGGAGGTTAGGGTTTCTAGGGTTTGAAGAAGAAGAGAAGCTGAAGAGGGATGCCGATGGATGAAAGTTTGTTGGACGATATTATACGGCGCCTGATCAACGCTAGGAACGGGAGGACGACGAAACAAGTGCAGCTGACGGAGGCGGAGATCCGTCAGCTTTGCGTTTCGTCGAAGGAGATCTTCGTTAGCCAGCCCAACCTCCTTGAACTCGAAGCCCCCATCAAAATCTGCGGTAAAGGATTTAAATTAAGTTTAATCTTTGATTCCGCTGCCATTTCAGCTCGATTTTTGAGTTTTAGTAGGGATTGGTTTTTAAACTGGTGGCCATTATTTGATGTCTTTGCTTTGCTGTAATTTTCACTTTTTTATGAAGTTCTGATTGTCCTGGTTCTCAGTTCTTGGTGATTGATTTCAGTGAAAAAATATATATATATATATATCTGCTTTTGAGGAGAAGTTGGAAAATTTGATGCAAGTTGTTGATTTTCATCAACTTGTAGGCTTTTTAGCATGAAGGTGGTTTCTTTTTTCCAGAAGGATTATTTCTCTACCTTTTGCTTGGATTTTCGTATTGTTTTCTTTAAGAAGTTATGGTCACTTCATCATTTAGTTTTCTTGGTAGTGTTTCAATGCGTTTGGTACAAGGTCAAAAATTTTGGTTACATTGTGTGCTTCAAGAAGAATGAGAACTCTGTCATGGTTAAAAAAGTATTTTATCTTTGCTGTTATTTGAAGTTTATCTTCATTTTCTCTGAATGGATATGGGAACTGCCATGGAACTTAATGGCGTGGGGATCAATGAATTGGGAATGGGGTTAAGAAGTCTGGTTTCAGTCTTTCAAAAAGGGTTATAAGTGTCTTTTATATTGCAATTTAATTTGGGGGTTATCAGGGTTGATAATACTTTTAGTAAATATTGGTTTGGAAAAATGGAATTGATTATTATAGATTGAGCAAACCTTAGATGTGCGGCTGCAATATGAGGTGATGGGAATTCCATGTATGTTTAGCAGCTTGCTGTAGAATTAAGCTAGAATCTTTATCAATTATCATAGGTGACAGGACTATTGTGTATCTTTGTGGTTAATAAATGATTTAGAATTTTGGATGATCATTATCCAAATTAGGAGTTGTCCTACTTCTTGAATTGCGTGATAGGTTTGTACCTGTTGTTATGGTTCTCTTATAGCAGAATGTATAGCTCGTCATGGAAGAGATTACTATGTAATTATCAATATCCTTATTCTTAGCGTAATCTGTGGTTGTATGAGGTTTTGTGATTATTATAAATAGTTATGTTTCATTTTTCACAAATTCAGTGTACAGTTTTTCAGTCAAAAATTCACAATCCTAGCCATTGATCATGTTCACATTCTATAAAACACTGTATATTACTTGGGTCACTTGTAACTTGTCTGAGTTGTGCTCTAATGTGAGGTTGACCCAGTTTTTCCCCCTTTGACATATTTAAAGACCAAGAGGCAAGCTTATCTGGATGGGCATTGAATATTCCTGAAGCACTTTTGTTATGAAAGCTTCCAAACAGCTATTGGTTTTTAGCATAAATTAGTTGAGGATGATCAATTTGGATGTATAACCACAAGAGTACCAAGACATCATCATCCTAGATTGCTATGTTTTTGCAATAATTATCATTATTCTCAATGGTCTGATTGTGCAGAATTAACCTCTGCTTGTTTGTTCAATGTGTACCTCATCAGTGTTCCTTGCCCTCGGATGCCCTTGTGCAGCTACTATTTTGGAACTGGAAGTTTTGGTATTCTAGAAATATGTTTGGCATCTGATTGCAATTGGGATTTTATTATTGAAGCTGTTTAAGAATTTCTAATATATTTTTTTCCTTTTCTCATTTACAGGAGATATACATGGTCAATATTCTGATCTTCTGCGATTGTTTGAATATGGTGGGTTCCCACCAGAAGCTAATTACTTGTTTCTTGGGGATTATGTTGACCGTGGAAAGCACAGTATAGAAACCATATGCCTTCTCCTTGCTTATAAAATAAAATATCCTGAAAATTTCTTTTTGTTAAGAGGCAATCATGAATGCGCATCCATCAACCGCATCTATGGGTTTTATGATGAGTGTAAGAGAAGGTTCAATGTGCGGCTTTGGAAAGTTTTCACTGACTGCTTCAATTGCCTTCCTGTTGCTGCTCTTATTGATGAAAAGATCCTCTGCATGCATGGTGGGCTGTCTCCTGATCTGAAAAGCCTGGATCAGATTCGAAATATTGCTCGGCCTGTGGATGTGCCAGATCAAGGTCTCCTATGTGATCTCTTATGGGCTGATCCGGATAAAGATATTGAGGGTTGGGGAGAAAATGATAGAGGTGTCTCTTACACTTTTGGACCTGACAAAGTTGTTGAGTTTCTTCAAAAGCATGACTTGGACCTCATCTGCCGAGCTCATCAGGTAATTTTTCAATTAAAATGGTTTGCATGCCTATGTGATCAATAACCTTGTTAGGTCTTGCTGAGCATTCTCCACATACTTCTACCATAGTTATCTCAGGGATAGGTTCATATTTTAAATTTGAGTCTCCTAGTAAATTATATATGTGTCGAGGCATCTCACTGGACTCCATGTTTTTTGACTCTGCTTCATGCCATTCAACTTTTCATAATCTCAAGGATAATTCATAAAACTACATCTAACATAGCTTCATGTTTCACATGCTTTTTGCTATGTTGATTTGCCTGCACAATCACAGTTCCTTGTGCAGATGCGTGCCTCTTGAGTTCTTGTGCAACTGAGGATGGGTTGTTTTCCTCTTCTTCTTCTTTGAAGTATATTTGCATATTTTTCTTAATCATGATTTTGATCAGGTTGTTGAAGATGGTTATGAATTCTTTGCGAAAAGGCAGCTGGTTACTATATTTTCTGCCCCTAATTATTGTGGTGAGTTTGACAATGCTGGTGCTATGATGAGTGTAGACGACACTTTAACTTGTTCATTTCAGATACTCAAACCATCTGATAAGAAAGGAAAAATGGGATTTGGGAATAACATGTTGAGGCCAGGAACACCTCCTCGAAAGGTAAGCTGACTATTCCCAGAAGATTCTTGCTTGAGGGCATCATTCTCCGGTTATTTTTTGAACTTCAGTATGGAATGGCTATTTACCTTACCTCAGATTCTCAGTCAGATTTTCTGTTATTATTTTGATGCTTAGCACGTTGAGTCAACCTGATTTTTATTTTGAATGCCAGTCTTAATTTATGTATGAGAAATAACTATATTTTCTGATATTAGTCATATTACTTGTTTCTATGTTGATAAACTACATGTGCCTTTTCCCCATATTTTTTCCAATACCAACTGTATTGAAATTTCTCTGAACGAACCCAACAAACTTCTCAAAATCTTATTCGAATAAATGCCCTCACACATTTCCCCATGATAAAATTTGTTGGATCTATAGAATTATTCAATGCTTTGCCATCTGAGATGTACTCTACTTTCGGCTTGGACACTGTTGTCTGGGATATTTAAATTATCAAAAGGAGCAAATACTGGTACTTACAATGTTCTAGTCTGTACTATCACAAATGCAGTCACTTGAAAGAAGTTAGGCTTGCGCTGAATAAGATATGACATGCATCTGCAAGTATTTTATTAAGATTTAGCCTCATAACCATATGTGTATTTGGATTGCCCCAAGTAGCAAATCATATTTGAACGTTAAATTACAGGCTTATGCTTTATCTACATCAACAGTGCCATGTTCCTAATCAACATTCATATGATTTGCTTGCATGCATATATCTTGTTTCACTTAGTTTTATTTACCGAGAATTTTTGTATGGTCCTTCAAGATTCCAAGAAATTTGTGAAGCCTCCATATGATGAGTTCACTTGGCAGGGTGGGCGAAGTTGAGTTTATGTGCAGCCGCCGTCAGAACTACATGACATTATTTTCTGTTTCAGCAAATTCGAACACAACTGTTATGCGGTTGAGAGATGCAATTGTGTCCTGGTGGATTCAAGTGGATGCTTTCTATTCTCACTTGCATGGCCACTGGCCTGAATTTGTAAAGCAACATGAAAAGCTGGCTTTTCTCTTGCTTGATTTCTTTTAGTTGTATGTTTCTTATGCTCTCTTTCTGTGTGTGTGTGTGTGTGTGTGCGTGTTTAACCTAATTCTTTCTTCGGGGTTGGTTTGTTTGCTTGCTTGCTTGCATACCCTACGATGAACATAGGTACTCACTAATTTATCCTTGTAAAAGGTTTTAAAAAAAATATCCTTGTGAAAGTCATATTTGCTAAAAAATAGTTTCACAAAGCAATGATATTTGTTTATATGCTCTAGTTTATGAGGAAAAAATATTATTAAAAAACAATTTTTATTCATTTTCCTTTTTTCTTCATTTTGAAGGAAAAAATTAATTAAAAAAAAAATTAATTTTGACCATCTGCTCTTTTGCCAAGTGAGAGGCTGAGTGATGAATTGATGAATTTTCTAATATGCATGGGGCGTGAAGGTGATTTGTTCATCTTATTGATTTTTTTTTTTTAAATTGTTAATTATAAAAAGTAAATATTGATCCATGGATAGACAGATATTTTTGCAATTACAGGTTGTACAAGCAAATTTCTCCTCTCTCTCTCTCTCTCTCTCTCCAAAGCCACCCTTGTGATGGCGTCCGTCCATTCAAAATTGCTTTTATCATGCGTCACTCCTCAAAAGCTAAAGCAAATAATGCCGTCTGATGTGGTTCTCACTCAAAACACTCCCTCTCGGTCCCACCAGTTCAACCCCTCCAACTCTACAAGGCTACAACTCCCTCGGCACCGGTACCCAACTCCTCTACTCGATCAATTCTTAATGGCCGCAAAGGAGACTGAATACAAAGCTCACATAGTCCTTGTTCCACTGATGGCCCAAGGCCACATCATCCCCATGATTGACATTGCTCGCCTTCTCGCTCACCGCCCTGGCGTTCTCACCACTTTCGTCACCACACCTCTCAACGCCGCCCGCTCCCGCCCCGCCATCTCCACCATCCTCTCCTCCTCCCTCCCCGTCCGCTTCCTTGAGCTCCCTTTCCCTTGCTCCGCCGCCGGCCTCCCCGACGGCTGCGAGAACATTGACCTCATCCCTTTCCCCGACACCGAAGACATCGACCTCCTCCGCCCCGCTTTCCTCCTCGTCAAGAACTTCTTCTTCGGCACCGCTCTCCTCCGCGACCCTCTCCTCTCCCTTCTCCGCCAACAACACCCTTCTCCGACGTGCATCATCGCTGACGTCTGCCTCCCTTGGTTATCCGACGTCGCCGAGGCTCTGCGCATCCCGCGCTTCATTTTCCACGGCCAATGCTGCTTCTCCCTCGCCTGCTACCTGAGCATCCATCTCAACGGCCTTGACCGAACTATAACCGACGAGACCCAGCGTTTCCTCGTTCCCGGCTTACCTCAGCCTATTCACGTCAACAAGACTGAAGCTCCCGGCTTCTTTAGCATGCCTGGCTGGGAGAAGCTCCGCAAAGACACCATCGACGCCGAGCTCTCCTCTGACGGTATCGTTTTGAATACTTTTAACTCTTTGGAGGGTGAATACATTGAGTACTACGAGAAAACGTTAGGGAAAAAAGCTCTGGCGATTGGACCTGCGTCTCTTGCTAACAGAGACGTGTCTAGCATGGCTATGAGAGGGAACAAAACCGCCATTGATGAGCAACAGTGCTTGAACTGGCTAGACTCCAAGGATCCAAGGTCAGTCATTTTCGTTAGCTTCGGCAGCCTTGCTTTAGTAAAACCTCTGCAACTCATGGAGATTGGGTATGGATTGGAAGCATCTGGGAGTCCATTTATATGGGTGATCAAAGAGTGTGAGAAATGGCCGGTGATGGAGCAGTGGGTGGCGGAGCTGAAGGAGAGGACGGGTGACCGGAGTTTGATAATCATAGGGTGGGCGCCTCAGGTGGTGATACTGTCACACGTCGCTGTCAGTGGATTCTTGACACACTGTGGATGGAACTCGGTGCTTGAAGCGGTGAGTGCCGGCGTGGTTATGGCGACGTGGCCGCGGAACTCGGACCAGTTCCTGAATGAGAAGCTGGTGGTGGAGGTGCTGAGGATTGGGGTGAGGGTGGGTGGGAAGCCGCCGAGCTATGTGGCCATGAGTAAGTGGAATGTGGTGGAGAGGGATGTGGTGGAGAAGGTGGTGAGGAGTTTGATGGATAAGGGGAAGGAAGGGGAGGAGAGGAGGGAGAGAGCTAGGGAGCTTGGAGTGAAGGCTAGGATGGCAATGGAGGAAGGTGGTTCTTCTTGGGTGGATTTGAGTAGGCTTGTTGATTTGGCATCTGTGCATGTTGTTAACAAATAACAAGGGTTTTGATGAAAATTAAGCGCCTTTGGTGGAGTTTCACTTGCCGCAGCAAATAGCAATATGTGAGTAAAGAATGCATTATCTTGTCGTTCAAGGACAGTAATTTAGTTACTTAACAACTTTCATGGTAAATATTTAGAGTTCTGACTCGCTTTTAATATATGATTCAGATATTATTCAGATATTAATAATAATAATAATAATAATAATAATAATAAAAGTGGGTACATTTGAAATAGCTTGTCTACATTCTCCCTTGAAAAAAAAAACTGTTATGTTAACAAATCTTAACTATTTTTAAATTTAAGAGATTTTCTAATAATAATATATTAATTATTTATTTGTTTTTTATAAAAATGGATAAACTTTTGCAGAAAAATATACTGATGCATATAACAAATATGTTAAAAAAATTAAAAATAAGCTAGCACATCCTTGCCTATGAAAGCCTATGAACCTTTTTGACCTTTGTTAGAATTTTATAAATATATATACAAGTGAGCCCATAACGTTGGACGGTGTAATATTATTATTTCTTTTTTTATAATTTTGGGACTTATATTTGTGGTTTTGCACCCAAAAAAAAAACCTCAAAACTCGATGGTTTAATAAAAAAAAATATATAAAAATCTAGACCTTTTAGACTCCATCCCAATAAAAACAGCATATGCCTAGAAAAAAAAAATCTCCTGTTCCAAAAATTTGAAACGCAAGAACAAGACAAAATGATAAGTTGTTACTAAAAACATGTAATCAATTGAACTTGAGAAAGATGAGGATGTTAGAAATGATAGTGTGAGATAATAATTTCACAACAGACAAAACCTAAAAGTGTAAGTAGGATCACATCAATAATTTTGAGATTTTTGGTATATTGAGTTCCATTTGAGCTTATCATAATCCAATCATTTAGCAAGGTTCACTAATACAAACAACCTGACTTGTGTATTTTGTTAAAATAAAAATAAGATATAAAAACATGACACGACAGTCAACAAGAAAAGAAGGATGATTTTCACTGTTACTTTCATCTATAAAGATAGCCGAGTTTCTTTATGAGAGTCAATAGTCACTTGCTTCACCCTCTTGATCATGAAAGCTACGTCAAATTAGAACAATAATAAAAAAAATCAATATCACTTATCAATTTTAAACGAATACAATCTTTATCTTCTAATTCATTCAAACCAGAGATTCCAATTCCCATCCATGCATAGTTTCTTTTAATTACAGCAACAAAAATTAACAAGAAACTAATTTTTAATAGAATGTCATATCAAACATGTAAAAATAGGGTACCCTGTTTTTCATTACGTCAAATATAAAGCACAAAAACGAGGAAGAAGGGAGCAAATGTTGGTAACAAAATGGCAAGCACTGAAAGATTTACTCAGATATATTTCCTTTTCCGGGAAAAAAAATTAAAATAACACAAACTTATATGTTAACGAGTGGGCGTGCACAAACTGGTTGACAAAGGTTACATTATTCAGAAAAAAATACTGAACAGTTCTGACTACAGTTCAACGAAAATAAATAAGGCACAAACTCGGCAAAAGTTTACAAACACACCATTATCATGCGGATGTCCATTAATAGCAAAGCCAGTGCAATTGCAACAATTGGATCCCAAGCGAAAATTTACAAGTGAATGTCATTGGAATCAGAATGGGAAAGACCTGACTAGCCCTCTCCAATGAGTTGGGATTATGTCAATACTCCCACTTCTTAAGCTCCATTCCATCTGGTGGGCTTCCTTCTACTTTCTTTGTTCCAACATCCTTCCAATTTGTGGACAGAACTGTACCGTTTGATTCCACCTATAAAATAACAGACGAGAAAACAAAATTAAACACTGTACTGACAAACTCAATAGATTGCAACCAGAGCTTCCAAGATTGTTTAATGATAGATATATAATGGCGAAAGTTCTATTAGTACGAACTAGGGACTACTTACAAATGATTTCATCATTGCCCGCCTCATGTCTTCATCACCATCTCTGTAAATATCACGGAATAGCTTATTCAGCGCTGCGTCGCCTTCTAGCTTCTCATCTTTTTCCTGAAAGTAGCAATAAGGGACAATAATTCAGTAACAAACATATGAAGCTTCATACAACATGTCTGAGTTTAGACCCCAAAATGAAATACAAGTGGTGCATCTACCTGCTTTTTCACTTCCGCCTCCAGTTTATCCCAATTAACTTTGTTTTTTGAAGATGGATAAGAAGGTCTGGTAGAGGATTTAGTAGTATCCACACCTATCAAGAAGACATAAGGATAAGATTTCCATTAGTATTTACTGTATCAAATGCCTGGAAGAGAAGAACATATGTGAACCTCATGAAACTTTTAAGTTAAAAGGATTAGGGAGGATGATTGCCTCCATTCCTATGAGTCATGCAGAAGTCAGGCAAGCAAAGCCATCAGAAAGCACTTCGAAATGATATCTTGCTTGATCACTTCAACAACTATAAATGTCAGAAGCAGAAAAAATATAACATGCAATTACACAGCACAACAGACAGGTCTTTAAATATATAACCAATGAGTACAACAACCCAATAACAAATGGATTCTAAAATAAGTTGCACCAACCACTCCTTGTTGAAGAAATTGGGTTTGGCGAACAGAATTACAATAAAAATTTATTAAGCTGTCTCTTTCATCACAGTTATAAAATTATGGCCACCATTTAATTTTCAGTTTAACCTGGAAAAGATAGACAAATGCTCAGGAAAGATTACATGGATGAGAAATGAAATGATTTGCATTTTTAAATCCCGATTGCATTACAAAAGACTTTAAAAAAACACACAAAAAATAATAAAGACAAGAATCAGCTAATGCTGAACTAGAAACAACACTTGATAAGGTGGAGCATAACATACTTCACGCATAAAGAATAAAGCAGAGTAGGCATATTCTGAAGAAAAGCTAAACATGTAAAGCGACATGACATAAACAAGGACAGGGACATACCAGGTGACACAATTCTTTTCTGTGCCGATGATTTCTCTTTGCTAAATTCCAAACTTGGCCATGCGGTTGCTTCAGCCTTTGCCAGACGAATTTCGATTTTGGAAGCGAACACTTTATATGTGCTTTTTTCAGGTAAAATCTACTTTTCAGCAAACAAATTAGTACATGAGGCTAAGATTTTCAAATATGGCTCAAGTTCCGACAGAGAGTTAAGGAGAAAACACAAATTACAATATCAAAATGTATAAAGAAACTGTAGTCTATCCAGACTAATATTGTAAACGCTACCTTTCCAAATAACCGAGGTTGAAAATGATAAGCTTCTTCTCCAGGAACATCGATGGTGACACTTAACTGAAATATGGGTGATTAAGGAATTGCTTATTAGAATAAAAAAAAAAAGCGGCTGATCTGATGACAAAAGAAATAATGTAAGAAATGTAGGAAAGCTTACTATTTGTTCACCAAAGTCAACTAGCACTCTTTCAGCTGGGATGCCCTTGGCAAAAATAGTCAACACCACCTCTGCTGTAGAGTTATAGTAGTCATGTCTGGATTACAAGGGACACCCTAATCAGTTCCACAAGATAGAAACATATTTGAAAAGAATCTATGCGATAATGAAATAAATTAGATTTCCAGATGAATACTGATTGCCAGCTACCATTAAAAGACCTGTGAAATGCTAAATAATGTTCAAATCATTTAGGCAAAACAAAACAGTTTAACACTAATATAAAAAAAAGGAACAAAATATGCAAGCTACTGATTTTCAAGCTTCATAGTTTATAACCAGTACATCACAGTGGCAGACAAACAAGGCAATGGACAATACACAATATTCTGATTAGATCAGTGATTAAAATTACTCTGAATAGAGGTTCCCAACCAGAATGTCAGGCGACATATTTAAGATGAACATTCATTATCAATAATAATGAATTGCAACTCCTCAAGAAACTCAACTTCAACCACAAGCATTTTACTCTCATCTCTCGATCCACAGCTCTAGGTCAGTTAGTTTGTGATCTCAAGGGGCCAACCTCCCATTTGGTTCTGGAATCTATTCTTTAAATAGAATTGTTAATGTTGAGATTCATTACTTTTTACACCACAAAATAACAGACAGATCAGCAAATAATCAGCATTTTGTTATAATTACCAGAGAAGTTTACAAAAACTGATACATCTTTTGAGTGTCAATACTAAATAGACAATACATGTAAAGCGATTTAGGAATTATTAAGCAATAATACAGTAGCCTTTCTTGCACGCTAAACCATATAATCATGACATCAGCAACTAACTAGGCGTATCAGAGTTTATTAACCTTATGGACAGTAATGCTGACTATTTTGGTATAAATGTTGTGGGAAGCAACTATATGTAATATGGATTTTAGTTTTGGAGTTCAAGCATAAAAACAAATTACTGAGCTTCCGGGCATTAAACTAATTCAGCTCCACTATAGGAAATCACATCAACTATTCAATTCAAATAATAGTGATGAGGTAAAAGCTTGCTCTCTCAAATACTGCCAATCGCCAATCATTTCCTTTATTATTTGGAGTTTCAAATCTCAAGGCCTTTCTTTTAACTTACTCAACCATTGTTAAGATCCAAAAACTAAATTTCCAATCAGATCACTCATTTCCATAGACTGTTTATATTTACTTATACATTACTATTATTTCAAAAACTCAGCATAATATCACATGAAGGATAAGAAAGTTAATGTCTTAACCCTTGATAAATGTTATGCAAGAAAGACACCCTAGCATTAGAATCTCTGAAGTACCTGTATTTCAGCTTGTTTTGCTGCAAGTTCAACTGTTCTGACATCTCATGTGCTTGTCCAGAGTTGTTTTCACCATTGGTAACCATATGGGTTGTCGATGATAAAAGTGTAGCAGCAGCATCAGGGATCACCTTCGCTGGTGAGTTCTTGGTCTCCTCTGCAGTAACAAATCACGCAAGACAAAATAGAATCAAATTCTAAATCACAAGGCAAGCATGTGGCGGCGAACCACCTTGCATGCCGTCAATAGGCCATAATTACTTCCCAAGACGCAAATTACTAGTAACAAGGCTATCATAACAAACCCATTTGGGTAGGAATTATATCAGGGAGAATTATTAATATTAAGAATAATCATAGATGAAAAGGGACACTTTGGCTTCCATCAATGGAAATTAGGATTGCAGCACATACCCTCAATGTGCTTTTCACATTCCTTAATTAATCTAACAAATCTTGGTTCTGTAGGTGCCAAATCTAGGCCTGCTTCAAGTGCTGCTTTTGCAGTGTGATACTCTTCAAGCTTGATACATGCCGTGCTGTCAAATGAACCAAATAAACCAGATATTGAGGAATTCCAATAAAAAAGGCAAAAAGGTGCCTGGTTAAACAGGCTTTACGTAATGTTAGGCCAAAAATAACAAGCATAAGCAAAATGTGAAGACAATGTAGAACAAGGGAAAAATTATAGCTATTTCGATGAAATTGAAGGACTTGCCCTCATTGAATCATATATGCCAAAATAGAAGAATCAAGGAACCAGAAAATTGACCTAAAGTCAGAAATAAAGGTGCCATCCGGCACATCCTTACCTAGATACTTACCAAGATCGAAAGAAATGAATACAGATAATATACCAACCAAAAGCTATGTAATTGAATGAAAATTACTTTAACCATGCAACCATACCAATCTCGCTAGGCAAAATTTGCCAATGATCAGTCTGTCTAATTCATAAAATTCATATGTTGGTAAGGAAATAATATTAGGAAGCAAGTAAGGAAAATTGTTCTCTTTTCAACAATTCTAATGGCTTGATACAGAAAGGAAGCAATCCACAGATAATATTATGCTAACCCTTTCCGCAAGTAAGCTTTAGACATTGAAGGATCCAATTCAATTGCTCTGCTAGCATCAGCAACGGCCTCTGCAAAGAAATTGTCATGAAATACTTTATTCATTTTTTCATAATCCAAATAAAAATATCCATTATCATAGCTTATGCGCTACATTTAAGGGGGATACTAAAGTTATGCACACGAACAAAGGAATTCTTTTTCTTAAATTAAGAGAAAAACCAAATGTGCTGCCCACATCAAATCAATTTACTTGGAGCTGAAAAACAAAACGCTTCTGACCATGAACAGAAAATTAAGACAAAAGGCCATAAATAGAGCACAAAATGTTGAATAAGATAAAACTAACAAGACATTGGCAATCCTATATGCACTAGATCCCCTTTGTCAGATGAACAAGAAAAAGAAAGACAAAGACCAAAGGATGAACAAGAAAAAATAAAGAAAAAGACCAAAGTAATAAAAAAGAAAGCAGAACCATAAATTTTTGCGCCTCTAAATGCTAGACAAACCAAAACTAACGATGCCGACGCAAAACAGGAACAAAAAAGTGAAATTACAAAAAAACTTCCTCGAGGAAACATAGCGTGTTTAGCGCCTACCGTTGTTTTTACAGTAAGCCTCATCATTTCTACTCCTTACTGCAGATCACATAAAAAAGTACAAATGCCAATCACCTAATAAAAAGGTATGTGCAACATAACCACATTCTACAATAGTAAGACTTTGCCACGCAATAACATTAACAACTTAGAACAACAAAAAAAAAAAAATATTTTGTCTAACAAACACTAGCAAAAACTGAACGCTTTCCTAATATGCACACAATAGGTTAGATCTTAACAAAACACGATAGGTAATCCCCAAGCTTTAACATCACTTTTTCGCCAAAAACGAAAAAAAAATTTATCATTATGATTCGTTGGTGACATAGTTAAATTTCAAGCAAGACTCAAACTTGATCCATCTCCTAGTGTGCTTACAGCGTCAAGGACACATAAGCTAAACACACTCTTAATCTCCGCATTATCTCTACGTCGTCCGAGAGAGCTCAATTCAGTTGAAAATTAAAACAAAAACAAAGAATCAAACACCAAACCAAAACAAAAAGCCTCGAAAGAATCATCCAAACAACAAGAGACACAGAAAGGCATTGCTTCAAGAGGCGAGAACCAAGTACCAGTGAAACTCCCAAGCTTGATGTAGGCCTGGGCGCGGTCAGCGAAGAGATCAGCGTTGTTAGGGTCGAGCTCAATGGCCTGGCCGTACAACCCGACGGCGAGCTCGAAGTCATCGTCAACGAATGCCGCTTTAGCCCTCTTTTCGAGATCCGTCGCCATCACCAAGGTAAACCAAGCAAGAGAGCAAGAGAGCAAGAGAGCGAGAGAGAGGGAGAAGGGGAACTGCAACGAAACGGAGATCAAAGAGAGGAAGGAGAACTGGAGCACGGGAGCAAGAGAGATGCAATAGAAAAGAGCGAAAGCTATTAAGGAACTGAAGAAGAAGATGCCCGATGACCAGAGTCTTCCAATGTTCTGGAGAATTCCAAGAAAAAAAACCCCCACTTTAAAATAACACAAGTTGGTTTCATAGTAATAACTCAAGAAAATGCATCTAACTTTTAACTTTCCCCGAATTGTCCAGGAATTGGTGAAGTAACGCTGTGGATTTTTTTTTTTTTTTGGCCCCAAAAAGTGGTAAAAATTAAATTTTAATAAAAAAAATTAAAAATTAGATAGATGAATAAAATATTAAAAATTATAATTTTAATGCTATTGGCATCGGGTCTCTTGCGTAGGGTGTTCGCCTCGAGTGTCAACGTGGCTCCCCGAGTTCGATCCCCATCTTACGCAAGGTGAGAGCACGGTTCGGTGGTGAGCACTGCTCCTCCACGTGTTTGTCCCTGGTTCCTACGCTTGTCGTCTTTCTAAAAAAATATATATATATTTAATGCAAACATATTAAAGTACATATATAAATTAAAAATAAATAAATAAATAAATGAAAGCGGGATAAGAAACTCATATTAACTAGTCATATATTTATATGGGCTGTGAAAAAAAATTAAAAAAACAGAATACAGAAAATATACATGATATAAAAAAAACAATCGTTATGGGAATAAATAGATCATTCAATAATGATTAAAGATGTCTCAATAATTAATATAGATGGTAACTATTAATTAACTAGTTTACGGATTTGGTGTTGTTAAAAATAGACATATCAAGAAAATTTATGTTTCTTTTGATTGTGAAAATAGAAGTGGATTTCTCAAACTTAATTATGTCTCTCTCAACAAATGAATATATAATCAATTTTTATTGTGCTTAAAAAATTATAAGAATATGGTTTCATTGTTATAATAACAATAATAATCATAATAAAAATGGAATCATTGTTTTGTGACTTTTGATGCTGAATCACATGTGAATTAATTAATGTAAGATGTGGTTTAATTAAATTTAAACTGTACTGGTCCTTGGTAACAAAATGTTAAAGTGATGCTCTATTAAATAGATATTTTATTCAGATTTATATAATATTTAAAAAATGGCTTTTATTTGTTCAAAACTTAGATTAGAGATTTGGATTAGAGCTTTTTACTTAAATTTTGGGTAAAAGTTCAACAGGTTATTCCTGTCTGACAAGGGAGCAATTTATTTATTTTAGTGCAAGTAACAAAGTTAATCAGATGCATATTCTTGTATTCATCCCCTGTTTTTGAAATGTGTGATAAACTTATTTCACATCATCTCAAGACTTTGAGTGTTTACTTATTCATGACCTTTTCATTTAAATTTTTGAAATTTTCTTGTTTAAAGCAGCAAAAAAAGTTGTATTTTAGATTGTTAAAAAAAAATTGCTATCTCTCCTCACTTTTGGTGATAAGAGTTTCCTATTTTGTACTGTCTTTCCCTTTTCAATAAAGTTATGGTTTATCCACATTTATTTCAAAAAAAAAAAAAAAATTGCTACTTGTCCATCCACATACAGTAAAAGTGAAAAGCATAAGCTAGAACCCAAAGACATTGACAAGAGAGGCAGTTTAGCCCCCTAACTTTGCCTTCAGTTATTATAGTAAAACATTTGAATGTTTGTTAAATAAATTATTGTATTTACGTCATAGGAATGGTAATTTTCTTTGATAATTATTTTTTAAAATTCATTTTATGATCGCATGACATGTTCTCACGATTTTTGTATTTGCCTTCAATTCATCCCGGTAGACTTTTAGGTTTTATTTTACTTATATTTTTATATAAACATAAATAAATCATAATTTTTAATTATTATTGTGTGAGGAAATTAAATTTTAAATCTCTAACTGAAGAAAATAATAATAATTTATCACTATTGAAGTGATTTGTTTTGTCTACATGTCTCTTTTTAGCACTACGTAATCATGCTTTGTTTGGTATGTACGCATATGTTTACTTAACAAAATTATATTTTATTAATGTTAATACAAAACATTATTTAATAAATTTTTTAAAGTGAACAAATCACGAATTCATCAAAAAAAACTGGGACTAAGATACAAAAGATTAAACAAGGGAACAGTCCCGATCACCAAAAATAAAGGTCAAAAAAACACAAAAAGAAAAAGAAAAATAAAAAAAAACATCATTCAAACTGAAAATAATAAGACGTTTGTGAATTAGCTTACTAGAACCGATCAAGTGAGGGGTTCTTTAATAAAAATTCATAATGACGGTAGAAGCAATAAGTTCTCCAATTAAATCAACGCAAATTAACCTCAAGGCCATAAGCAAGGTGATACGTAAAGTAATCCAATGAATCATTTGAACTTGAAGAAGCCTCCACATGAAATCAATGTATAAAACCACGCATGCAAAACGCAAAAGCACCAAAAGTCATCTACATATTTAAAGCTAATGGGGTTGCTCTCTTTAAATTTTAAAGTGCATCGCTTACCCTCTTAAGTAACCTTGGATCCTGTGTTCATTGCTGGCATGATTAGATGCTTGTATTTAAATTCCAAGCATTTAGTGAGCACATGTTAGACATCCATGTTATTCATTATATTTATCTTCGCAAATGGGAGAAAAAAAAATCATTTGAAAATTAAATTAATGTAATATATTCTATTAATCATTGACTGAGAATTGGAGTCATTGGACCATTATGTTAAACAAAACAACTTGGGATCCAGCCGACCAAGTCACAGGACATTAATTAAGTTAATATATATAATACAATGATAATGCTTACCTAGAACTTTGATGGTAGGCAAATAAATAATAAATAATGGAGATGGTGACATGGGTAGTGTGATTTCACGGAACATCCATGAAAGACCTCTACGCAACTCTTTAAAAATTTCACATAAGAGGGTAGATGATTTCCAATTTGTGTATGAAAAGAGCAATCTTTTTATTATATTTTAGGAAGACCCTATAATTATTGTTATTTTTTATTTTTTATTTTTACAGTTAAGTAATGTATGAAAAATTTGTATATCTTATAACCGCAATAAATGAGTGGTAGTATTTTTAAATCTTATATGGAAAGTCGAATATTCAACTTCCTTCAATCATTATATTTAGTGATTTGAAATTTCAAAGTATGGTTAAGAATTTAATGCATGTATGTAGTGTGATTTGTTCATATTATTATATATATATAAACTTGCATATATATATATATACCAAATTTTTAGTTTACTGTTAACATGTAATGGTTTTTTAATTATTGTATGGCAATAATTTTACATGTTATTTTCTTAACAAAGTCCGTAAATAAAAAATTCAATTATAAGGAAAAGCAAATATAAAATCCCTCATATAATCTATGAATGAGTGATATAAAATGATTCCATATAATTAAATAAATATATCAGTATAAATTTATTATTTAGAAATATAATGTATGGTGTAAAAGATTTTGTTTGAATAGAATTTCTATTAAAAATTCCAAGACACCAAATAGTTTGAATATAAAGGATTCAAAGGACTACCTAATCAAGAAGTACTACATCATAATTCATATTTTAATTCAACATTAAATCAAAATAAACGTATTATTTTAATTTTATTTGGATAATATATAATGTTAATTCATCTTTGTCTGTTGATAGCGATCGAGTCCCTTACATAAGTGTTTGTTTCAGAAAAAACCTGAGATCAAACTCCAAACCTATACATGGTGAGGATATCAATATTTATTGAACTTATGACTACGCTCTACATTTGTGCATGTTTTTAAATTCCCTAGAATAAGAGATGTTTGTTACCTATTTGTCAAATAATAATAATAATAATAATAATAATAATAATAAAAATAAAATTTAAAAAAAATAAAAAAAAACCCTAATCTATGAATGAGTGATATAATACGATTCCATATAATTAAATAAATATATCAGTATAAATTTATTATTTAGAAATATAATGTATGGTGTAAAATATTTTTTTAATAGAATTTCTATCAATAATTCCAAGCCACCAAAAAGTCTGAATATAAAGGATTCAAAGGACTACCTAATCAAGAAGTACTACATCGCGATTTATATTTTAATTCAACTTTAAATTAAAATAAGCATATTATTCTAATTTTACTTGAATAATATATAATGTTAATTCCTTTTAGTCTATTGGTACCGATCGAGTTCTTACTTAAGGTATTTGTTTCAGAGAAAACTTGAGATCGAACTCCAAATCCTATGCATGGTGAGGAGGACATAAATACTTGTTTTGAGGTAAGACATAAATACTTGTTGAACTTATGATTGCGCTCTATAGCTGCGCATATTTTTAAATTCTCTTAAATGAGAGATGTTTGTCACATATTTGTTAAATAATAATAATAAATAAATAAATAAATAAATAAATAACCTCATATAATCTATGAATGAGTGATATAATATGATTCCATATAATTAAATAAATATATCAGTATAAATTTATTATTTAGAAATGTAATATATGGTGTATAAGATTTTGTTTGAATAGAATTTCTATTAATAATTCCAAGCCACCAAATACTCTGAATATAAATGATTAAAAGGACTACCTAATTAAGAAGTACTAATACATAATGTTACCAATGATTTTTTGGTCTATTGGTATCGAATTCCTTATATAAAATAATTGTTTTATAGAAAACTTGATATGGAACCCCAAAACCTATGTATGGTAATGATATAAGTACTTGTTAAACTTATGATTGTACTCTACATTTGTACATGTTTTTAAATTCCTTTAAATGAGAGATGTTTATCATCTATTTGTCAAATATTAATAATAATAATAATAATAATACAAGATGTTATTGTTTGTAGATGCTTGTAAACATGCTTACACATGACTGACTTGCGAGGAAAAAAATTAAATATAAGTTTCATGAATCATGATCTGTTATTATGCATGTAGTGTTAAACTATTTTAAAAATTCTGTTTATTTATAATGCCCATGCAATTCTATTGGGGTAAACCATAAAAACGAATATATTTTATTATTTTGTGCCTTCCAATTTTAAGAGCATTAATATATTTTTGGGAGATGTGAGCAATAATTGTGTGCGGGTGGTCTCAGCGGTCATGTGTGTGTAGACCCCACTCCTACTTGCTCCACCGAGATTTGTGCACGTCTCTGATAATTCTAGCTGGTCCCCGCTGCTCCTGTCAAAAAAAAAAAAAGTATTTCCAAGCAAGAGTTGAGTGGAATGTAGTCCAAAATATAATAAAAAGAAAAAACTAATTTAATTTTATGTGGTTTTTCACCTTCATAGTTCATACTAATGTGGATATGGACTGATCATCCACTAGCTAGCTCTTCTGCGTGCATCTTGACATTCTTTGTAATGTCATGTTATCCTTAATATTAATGTTAATTTTGACCCTGAGGCTTAAACTAATGTTGAAGCTTTCTAATTTTTTAAAGTGAAAATCCGGCCATTATACTCTTTCTTCTTCTTGTCGAGTGTTTTCCTCCATCTCTAATGGCCTTTCGTTGTAATCTTCTAGCATTTGTTTATGTAGTCTCCATCTCTTTATTTATTTATTTTTTTTTTTTGCAATTTTCATTTTTTTAAATTGTTCGGTTTTGTATTTTGAATAAAGTATGCTTTATCAATTTTTCTGTGAAAAAAAAAACCTGTCAAATGAGGTATAAATGAGAAGTTTTGTGTATTGTATAGGCAAAAAATTGGTTGGCCTTAATAAGGACTTATCTATTTTTTTTCACACATGTTTGCACCCTTCTTATATAAGTAAATTTATTGTATTTCCAGTATATTTTTTTATCCTACCATGAGCATAGAAAAGATGAATAATACATAAAAAGAGGACTAGTATTTTTAAAAAATTCAAATCTATGGGTTACCCATTAAGAAAATTCTAAATAGTAAAAGATTTGGGATCCTTTATAAATTCTAGTAACTTGTCTACGGATATATATATATTGAACAAAAGCTTTTCAACATTAATGAGCAACTTATGACTCAAAGAAGATTAAAAATAATTCCTTGCATGTATGAAAGATGGAATTAGAAAATTTAGCCCTCTAAATATTGGGTCAATGTTATCTATATTTATACCCAACATTTTTAAAAATATTTATTTTGATTTTTTAATTTTATAAGTTATCTATTTTTACCCTAAACTATATCTAAATATTTGTTTTGACTCTAAATTTTATGAAAATAATTGTTAGGCGCCCTCTATCCAATTTTGCAAATTGCAATGCTGGGATGATCATGAGAGATAACATGGAAGTGGATGTAGCGTATTATATAAGTTATCACATTGCTTTAAGATTTTATTTATTTTATAAAATAATGCATTAAAAAAATATTGAAAAAATAACATAAATAGTAATGCCGCAAATCACACAAGATATTTGGTTGTACAAATGAGCTACTCTTTTACAGGTGGTAAACAAAAAGTATAATTTTTTAATAAACCAAAACGGTTTATTTAAAGTTCAAAAATTAAAATAAACGAGCTTCATATTTTATTTATTTCCTAAGTCAAAGGTGAGCGTTTGAATATTCCATTTCATGTCCACATTTAAAATAAATAAATAAATAAATAAATAATTTTATAATTAAAAAAAATAAATATTTTGAAAAAATTTAATAAATCTAAATAAATGATGAACATTAAGACAAAGCTGAATACGAGTCAGTGACTTTAAGACAAGCATGAAAAGATCCCTAAGCTTTGCTTGGGGTGAAAGGTTATGGAGGGTTTGAAAGTGTTTTGGAGATAAGGGTTATTTGAACCTTTACTTGGGGTGAGGGGTTGAGGGTGAAGTAAAAATTTGGGAGGTAAATGGAGGGTTGAAAACACCCCATTTTACCTCCACTTCACAACCCTCCAAATTGGAGGGTTGAGGAGGGTTCATATTTTTTTATGACAATAATGCCCTTATTAGAATAATATAATGACCGAACAATAAATAGTGTTTTTTTCTTAAACATATTATTTTTTAATTAAAAAATTATTATTTTGTTATTATTGAGTTTATATCTCAAAGGGTAAACGTCCTATTTTGGTAATATTTTATGATAACAAATATTGGAAATATAAGACATATTAAGGATATTTTGGTAATATTAGTACCAACTCTTACTTTCCTTTACCTCCAATCCAAACACAAAAAGTTAAATAACCTTCTTTTATTTTACTCTTGCCCCAAGCATGATATGAGTTCAACCCTTACCTTCTTTTTCTTTACCTTATCTTATCTTACTTTATCAACCTTCCCCAAATTCCATCCAAGCAAGGCCTAAGCGAGCATAACTTTAGAACTCAAAAGGTTATACTAGCTTCTAAGAAGAGAAATGAAGGGTGATCTGGTCACTGTCCAGTGTGAATAAGGCTCGTCTGAGATAGTTATAAACTTTTCATTTTTACTAAAATTATTAATATTAATATATATATTAAAATAAGAAATTCTCAGACGCGGTGCTAAGTGCCTACTTCATCCCCACAGCTTGACCGTTTACCAGTTTTGCCATGAAACCCGGCAAGTTTCAGACAGCATGGCACGTGATCATGCCAGTGAATTAACAATCACAGATTGAAAAAAGACACTTTCATCAATGATCCATTATCATGATCTATACATTAATAATGGGTTGCGTGTACTTATATTTCTCTTTAAATGGATTTAATTATCATTTAATTATCATTTATTTAAAAATGAATAAAGTTGGAACTAGTTTTGATAACGACTGATCGACCAAAGTGATAGATGCTCTTATAAGTTATAAAAGATGCTTTAATTAGTTTACAAGAAAAGCTCCCAATATTCTTCACAAATGAACAGAAAAACAGTATATTTATTTGCTAAAATTACACATGGTATGAAACATGGACAAAAAGAAACTTCAAAGTTGAGACATGCATGCAAGCAGGCAGACAAACACCCTGAGATATATGTCATCCGCCACCAGCTGCAGCAGCGGCGTTGTTGGAACTCATCCAAGAAGGAGTCATGAAAAAATCTGGCAATCCATCAACCCCATCAAAGAACCCGGACGTGGAGTCTGACACGGTAGTGTTTAATCCTTCAAAGTCCATGAAAAGCACATCCTCATCAACCATGGAGATCATGTCTTCCTCATTTCCTTCCAAAACTGTGGCTTTGAGAGGAGTGGTGGGGGACAAAGTTGGAGTACTAGTACTGGCACGTTGTGTGGCCGTGGACGGTGGAATGGGGAACTTGTTGCGTGTGGTGCCGGCGAGGGAGTTCCGATGAGTGGGGACTGGGTGGTTGTGCTCAGCTGTGTAGGTGATGATCAACGTGCTTGGGTCTGTCTGACTTCTCTCTACTTGTTTTCTTGCTAGACATCCTTTGGAGCTACTGCATCTATAGTAACCTCTATATATATATATATATATGTATAATATCAATAAATTATCAGATTGCAAAAGACGAATGGAGAAATGAGGAAAGGACCATGGAAGTATGGATGAACAAATACCGAGGATATGGAGAGCCTTTGATGGGTTTCTGGCCGTACTTACGCCAAGCCCATAAGTCAGAGGAGTTGTCTCCAGCTGGGACATGGCATACCACTTTCTTCACCTGGCTCTTCCTGCTTTTCATTAATTTAACTCATAAGGTTTCCAAGACGAGAGAGAGAGAGAGAGAGAGAGAGAGAGAGAGAGAGAGAGGGGTTATACCTTCTCTTGGAACGTGAGGGTTGTTTTGGTGCAACAGGGAGTGATGAGGAGGATGAAGGGGTTCTCTTCTTCTCTTGCTGCAGCTGTTTTTGGGGTGGTCGTTGGGGTTTGAGAAAGAAGGGTTTGCAGAGCTCTTCAAGCTCATGAAGAGCTGTTTTGGTAGCCAAAAGATCAGGGAAACTAGTGAGAAGATCTTCATCTTCCTTTGGACAGTACTCCTTGAGAACTGATGATATTGGAAATGAAGAGAAAGGATCTCTCATGACTGTCGTCGTAGCAGTAGTAAGCACAGGTTCAGAACAACAGCAACTTTTTACCACAGCCTGCAAATCCCAGTCCTCAAAGTCCATGCACGCTGATAACCAAATCAAAAAAAGAACAAGACGATTTTATGAACAGTGATCTGCAGAGAAAGATAGGAAAACAAAGATAGCTCAAAGATTGAACAACAACTTTATTAGGTTTATAAACCACATCTCCCATACGTTTGACTTTGCTCATTTGTCAATGTTTATATTTTTATATATATTTGTCTATAGAGATAGAGAGAGAGGTGATGTGCATCTTTGTCTACCCATGACGCGGTACCACAGCCTCAAACTTTGAGTTTTTCTTCTTCAGTGTTAGATATTATTATAATAATATGAAGTTGATGAATATAATAGATTCAAGAATTTTCGTACAGGCGACCCACAAAGTTTTTTTAATTCTAAAATGAGCTGCTGGGTATGAAATGAAGGTTGGTGGGGCTCCGAGCAGTCCTTGTTCCAGAAACGTGCGCGTGTGAAAGTCGGCATGGTTGGGACCCATCTCTCGTGATTGATGATGTTCTTTTAACCACTCTTATGAACCACTTGATCTTACGGTTCTTACCCACTTGATGTTCTTAGTAATCAAATGCATTGTTGTGGTTTATTATTGATTCTTCTTCTATAGTTCCATTTAGACCATTGAATCCCGAAAAAGTTTTTGTATCTTGATAGGGCGGAGCTCTTATAGATTAAATTTAAATAAAAAAAAAAAGTTACAAATTCAAGAAAACTATTGAAATAAAATATGTATTTATTAATTTAATGTAAAAAATTATATATTATATCATAGTCATTTGATTCAAGTAATAAGAGGTATTAACATGAGTTTTTTGTGTGAGGTGCACAATTGTGAAAATTCAATATAAAGAAGTACTTATTATGTTTGCAAAATAAAAAAATTAAATTAACTATTTAATATTTCAATATAAGAATGCAAGGTGGAGGGTAAAAATATAAATTTTTTATTCCACCATAATTTTTTACTGGTTATGTACCATAAATCACTTTGTTGCACCCTCACACACATTATATATACACGTACGAGGGAGTTTATCGTACATTAGTTATAAATAAATAATAATAATAATGATAATAGTAATACACTAATAATAGTCATCTTTGTGAATAAATGAAGATTTACTGTTACACTTGTGACAAGATGTTGAAGATTGAGCATTGGAAGTTTTGTTTTCATACATACATGTGATGTGGGGAAGTTATAATTTTTATGAAACAAAAATGATTTATTTATTTATTATAATCATCTCAAAAGACATGCTTTCCTTTCAGTGCATCAATCACGAGTGATAACAGTGGATAAGGACTGCAGATGGCGATCAAATGCTTGATGAAATGCGGGAAAAAAGCAGGACTGATGCGGAAGGCGGGGACTCTCGCGTACAATACGGAGCTTGGGTGGAGCACGAGAGTTGGCAGACATGATAGGCGGTCCCCATCAACCATCCCTCGCATTAAAGAAGCTCGTTGCTAGGGATTAAGATCAGAAGCACGTCGCATCGTAATTGGCTCTCTGCTTTTGGATTCAGTCTTTTGAAAGATCAAGCTCTCAAAGAGGACGTGATTGTCAGTTATCACATGAGGTGTGACACTTATTAATTAATTAATTATTAATTTGGTTTTAATATGAAGAAGAGATCAAGTCAAGCACTCAAGATGGTTTGATTCGTGAGGCACATTGCCTTATTATTAATTATTTAAATATGAGGGATTAGATCTCTTTCTTGATTAATTTGTTTGATTTGCTAATTAAGTTGGATTAAAGAGTAGGGACCTTGTTTGTTATTTTCGGATCCGGATGCTGATGCAGTGATGAGGGATGGATCCGACCCGTATCGGATTGAGGGAGGCAGAGCGCCGTAGTTGTTCCTCCGTTGGGGTCCTCTCTCTCTTAATTAGTTATTGTTTTGAATGTGATAATATTTTGTGTAAATAGTGTAGTGATAAAGATAATTAAGAAACATGTTGAATTATATGTGGATTGTTGGAATTGAACATCTCATCTGCCAAGGTGCATTGACATTTTGGGTGTGTGATGATGTAGAAATTATGATTTTGATCTTTAACTTTTGAGGAATTTTGGAAGTTTCTTTTGTGATGAAATCTCACTCACCAATAGTTACATGAGCTTTACTATGCAGTGTTTGGACTGAGTGACTCTGGCTACTAGAAATATAATGTAAGACTTTTCAATAAAACTGCCAACGATGTTTTTAAAACCGCTCATAAGTTCTCTCCTTTTCGGTGACATGGTTCTTTTGGCATTCTATTTTTTTTCAATTTCTTCATTAGCAGTGCAAATTTGCAGAAATGTCTTTATAACTTTTGTGTTACCTTATCTGTTGCAATTATTGCTGGAGAAAATAATGAGTATAACTGTTAGCGGAGATTTTGTATGGCAGCAAAACATGTTCTCTTAATATGGGAAAGGCTTTTGATTTGCAATTGCTTTTTTTTATTCTGCTTATAGAGTGAAGAAATGTAGTATAAAGCAAAAGAAGACCATAGGAAATGGGTCAAATATGTGATAATTTGACTGCAACATTTTAACCAAATGTTATCAGGATATTGTTTGATGTCTCTGATTTGGCCTCATTCAGGTTTCATGTAAGTCGGATAGTTTTTTACCTGCCTATATCATCTATTCCATTTAGCCCACTTGTAGGATAACAAACTTATATTGCTATTTCATGTGTCCCTTAAAACATTGATATATCTTTCAGTTCAATGGCCTTTCTCGTTAAGACTTTAACACTAGCATTTTACCTTTGAAAAGATATGGCTATACCTATATTTTACTCATTTATCTGATGGTTATTCATAAATTTTTATGGAGTTTACTGAAAAAAAAAATGGAAAAAAAGGCTTTTGGATCTTGGGTAACTTCGATTATTGAAAGGTGTGGGAGATAATCTGTTAGTGATAATCGATCTAATCAAATTAGGGTTAGGAAAAATCGTTCTAATCAAATTAGGACTGTGAATTACAATTAATTGATATTTAATCAACAATTGATTAATTATCAAGGATCGATCACATGAACACATGAATAGATGTGAAAGATCAGGGTTACCTCACAGAGATTTCACAAGCGCAAAATCCTCCAACGCACACACACAATGTTCTCGAACTTTTCACCCTTGATCCGGAAGAAGTGATGGCTTCTTTTGCACCAAGCAACTAATGTGAATATTAGGGTTTTTGCCGTAGCCGTCTTTTGATGGCAATCACAAATTCATTCATTGAAAAACCCTAATCTCATATCACTACATCTTTAGCAAATTAGTCCATACTAATTTTATAGTCACAATCATGTCCATCAACAAATTGCAATTTAATCCAAAGATTAGAGATATTCATATGTGAGACCCCAATATAATATTTTACATATTAGTCCCTCTATCAATAAATATTCCATATAAGTGGGATAATTAGACCACCAATGACATTGTCGATCTCCACTTACATGTGTGTTTCTTTACACTATTGGACAAAACAATTTAAGGAAAAATATATAATAATATATATTATATATAATAAAATACTTTCAAAAAATAACCGGCCAGATTTTTATCCAACACATAAGAAACACAATCTAGAATATTCTCTCCTACAATAGGAGTGATAGATCCCATCTTGGATGACTACAAACCTTCATGTATTTATTATATAACCCAACGTGTCCGTATATAGCCTGTAATTAGCATCACCGGTTGACACTATCAAAGTCATATAATTTATACATAAGATTTAATAACATTCTCAAGTAATAAGGACTTTCTGTAACAGAATAACTCTTTTGTTCTATGACAGTGTTTGGTCTAGGAGTTTTGTATGGTCTAGTTCAATATTTGTCAACTACAAATATCCACAATGTTACTAAGAGTCTCCACTTTAGTGGCTGAGACATACCACTTTATCACATATAGTAGTACAACATGTGACAACCAATAATGAATACAAAATCATATTTTATCTCATAGGTTGTGAACTATTTTGGGTTGCAACTTGCAAGAAACATAGATAATCATGTCTCACTTTAATGATCTCTATCATTAACTTGAAATCTATACAATGCAATCCCATAGTAATATATCATCAAACATGAATAATACAATACCCATAATTATGCATGCAATGAAATAAAATTATTTTATTATTAAACAATAACTAGAATTGGTTTTGTAGGGCATACTAGTTTTCATAATCAACAACATTCAGGGTTTGTAGAGTTATTATACTAGTTACTTTTTAGGCCTCTGTGTTTGACTATATAACCTTGCCATCTTTTAGTATCACAACTCTTTCTTTTTTTTGTTGGCTAATAGGCAACAAGTACCCCATTTAAGAGATTGTCAAATGGATAGACATATATAGAGGTGCACCAGTTACGGTGGCTTACAGACCTCCTAGAAAAATCTCCTACCCTATAACTTTGGAGGAGTGAAACCACAGTTTCTCCCACAGGTACAGGAACAGTACTGGGTCAAGTGCACAGTGCATAAACAGTATTGTCAGGGGGAAGAATTCAAACTTTTGCCCTCCCCCTTACACTCAAGTGTCATACCATTAGAATATTCAATGGTTGGCGTATCACAACTTTTTCAAACGTGGGAAAGTTTAACAATTCGCATGGTATCTGTCACATTTTCTATTTTCATATTGGTTAAGCATCTACGTTGTGATAAAGTATAACAGTTTTCTTGCATGTGTGTATGCTAATGTTTTCTATTTTCTTTTTCTTTGTTTTGAATGCTTCTTATGTGGAAATAGTTAGGTAACTCAACTTTCTTTATGATAATTGCTTCTTAAATTGAAATACTTGCTTCGTCATCTATAAAACTTGAAATGTGTAGTGTTATTGGATCACTTAAATAAACGATAGTATTTCTTCTACAGATATGACTCCTCTGTTATCCTACTCTTTGTGGAGTGCATTGAATCAAACTTCTCAACAATTGTATCTAGTGTTTCAGATAGTTTTAATTCTGTGAAAGGGAACTTTGGATCAAGCAAAATTTCAAGCCATCCACCATGGTCCGGATAATATGCAACCGTGAATTTCAATCATGAAAGGTACTCTTCTCTAACCGATCAGACTGAGGGTTAGATATATTTGCACTTTTATCTCTTTATTTGAATATTACAATATGAAAGAGGAACATAATTTCCATCTTTTCTGGAAGTTTTTGTTAAAGAAGCAAAATAGTCCGGTTGGTGATCATATTGATTTTCCACTCTGCCTATCAGAATTTAATTAGCATTCATGTCTTTGTGATGAAAGGTGCCAACTTTAGATAAAATGGTTTAAGAGACAATAAAAGACTGTAGAAAAGATAAAAGAACTATTCCATGTTAGGAAAACTAGCCATTAGTACATAGAACAAAGCACTAAATTTGGTTGGTAGCTACCAACAAGTGGTGAAAATTCGAATTTTGGTTGATGGCACATTTTTTAGAGTGTGAGTAGTGATTGTATGTGGGTGGTCCCTGCGCCCATGTGTGCGTGGGCCCCATTCTCACTTATTCCGCCGATATTTGTGCACGTTCCTACTTTTTTTAGCGACTAGCGGCTCATCTTGGTTAAAAAAAAAAAATTGGTTGGTAGCTATTTATCTTCTTAATTTTTTATTATTTCTAAAATCATGGATAAAACTGCTGCATTTATGAAGCCTTTAAAAATGGTTTGCCCTTAATTTCTAAACACCCATAGGCCATCGTCATTAAGCGTAAAGTTTGTATTGTGTACATGTTTGATCCCATTATGTTATCGATATACATTTCCATAGCTTTTCCCTTTGAGCCGTTAGCAGGCTATTGAATCGGCAATGTTTAGTATTTTACAGGTGTGCATCCTCTGTATAATGGACCTTTTCATTTATAAACTTCTAGTCTTATTTCCACATCCCTTCCCTTCCATCTACTTTAACTTAGAGATGTTAAATGCTTATTTTTCTTTATTGGTTACTTACATAGTATTTGCTGTCCTTTCTCTGTTTTGTTGTAACTTATGAACATTTGTATATGTTACTAAGACGTTTGGTGAAGGCCGAAAGGTTTTACATTGAGGCATGGTCATGGCCTTGAAGAAAACAAGGATGTTGTCTGGTTCTTGAAGGGTTGCATTATGTGAGCAACCATGAAAAGTCGAGGCATATTATGGTGCTTTAAGGTACTGTAACACCGTCATAGCTGCTTGATTTAAACTGGAGTAATGACTCATGATGTTGATGTTGTATTCACTAAATTTAGTGTATTTTTTACAGTACCAAGAACTAAAATCTATATATTAAGTTGCACGGTAACCAGGTTATTTAACGGTACCTATGAACGAGATATAAAGAGTGACTTAGAGGTCATCTTGGTGAACCGGGGAGGAGGAATCTTAGAAGATTAAGGGGGCGTTTGGTTCGCGGTAATGATATATTATTACGGGAATGAGATTACCGTGGTAATGAGGTTGGGAATGTTATATAACTGGGAATATTGTGGTAATGTAGGATTACTATATTTGGTTGAGAACTTTATATTACTAGTAATCTGTCATTACCATGTTTGGTTAGTCATGGTAATCACCTCAATAATACATCAAAATTACCAAAATACTCTTGCATACAAAATTTTGAAAACTTTAATTTAAAATGATTAGATAATTAATTAATTAAATGATAATATAAAAAAAATTATTTTTTCACATTTTTTAAAAATACCTTTGTATTAAAATTTTGAGCAAATTGATCATTCTTTTGCTATTCTTTTAAAAATAATTTTGTATTTAAAAGTTAATCCAAAGAAATATAATCTCAACTATTATTTTGTTGAAGTTGCCTAAATACAACAGCATACAACTTACAATTTTGAGCAAATTTAATGTAATACAACAAATTACCAAAATACCCCTGCATACAAAGTTAATCTAAACACTCTTATATCTACCAAGAAAATATTGTCACAATTGAATACATAATAACACAAAGCAAATAAAATGTTTTAAGCATATAAAATTCAGTCACACCTTACTAGTTGCATAACACAATATATAAAATGTTTATACAACATAAAAATAATACATAACAAGCAATCCACATAATAGCATACACATTACCTGTTGTACTCAACATACATCACACAATTTAAATAGTTATAAAACCCTATCAAGTTTTAACTCTACTGGCAACCTCCTAATACCCAAGTAACATAATCCTTCTTACACTCATCAGGAAGTGAAAAGAAATATGACACCTTACTAGTGTCAGATACAATTAACCCACAAGCTCTGATTCTTTCCAATTGGGACATGCCTTCAATCTTCAGTAGCTCAGTATAAACTTTCTTCTTTGCCTCTGTCTCATCAGATAGGAATTGGAAGCAACTAGCAAGTCTTGAAATGTGTTCTCCAGAACTATCAATCCAAGTTCCAATAGAGCTAATGGTGCTTGAGAACTCATCATTGCCAACGTCTTGACCTAATGAGCGTTTATGCTTAACTTTCTTTGGATGTGCATCTTGTGATGGACCTGGTTATGAAGTAGCAGTAGCATTAATTGGGCTTACATCAGGGACACTTGTATTGTCTTCTCCATCTAAGTCAACAAAAGCATCTCCTATAGATGGTTCAGTATTTCCTACAGTTTCCTCATTTTTCAAGATCTTCAACAGCATTAGCTGGAGTTTCAGCACCCTCCCGGTGGCTCGATCTTTTCCAAATACTTGGCTCAACTCTTCTAAGTAGGGGAAAGGCTTGTTTCTTAGTCCATCAGCACCTGGGTGACTCTGAAAATAAACAAAGAAATAAATTGTAAACATCAACAAGATTAATAAATTATAAAGAAGTGTAACAAAAAATTTTAAAAATCATAAATTGTGATTAGACCAAAATTACCTTCACCCAATCATTAAATACAGTAACATCACATATGATGCATTTTGTGTTATCATTCCAACCAAAACCACTTGCATTTGGGCCCAACATCTCTTGAATAACATGGTATTGTCTTTTCCACAACTTCACTCTTGACTCAATTTGGGGTAAACCCTTGATATTAGAATCAGGTATCTTCTCACGCATCCATTTCTCAAGTTGTGCTAAATAACCAGGACGAAATTGACCATTATCAGCCTTCCATTTTCTAGATTGAGCAAGCCTAGTCAAGCATTCAACTAACATGAAATCTTTTTCTGCAGTCCAAACATGTTTGATTCCTTGTTTTGCTTGTCTCTTGCCTTTTTTCTCACTTGTATCAATCTCATCATTGTTCACATTTTCAGCCATCCTATGTCAAAAAATAAAGACACTAAAGAACACAAAAAGGAAACAACACATGGCTATACATAAACACAAGATTAAACACAAAAAGGAAATAATAATATTAAACACAAAAAGGAAATAACACATGGCTATACATAAACACAAGATTAAACATGAAAAGGAAATAACAATATTAAATTAGTGTTATTTAAATAACAAGCATTTATAACAACAATGACAACAACAACAACAACAACAACAACAACAAATTACACATGGCTATGTAGGCCTCTACTACGCCTCCACTGATTAAACATATCAACTGCCAAATTAGCACGCCATGTTGTCCAAGCATAAGATGACTCAACAAAGGTAATTCTATCACCATCTAATTCTTCCCCTACAATATCTTCTCCAACTGTTTTTTCTAAAGGATCAATAGGCATTTCTCTCCTAACATGGTTGTGTAGTAGCGCACAAGCAGATATAATCCTACATTATGTTTTCACAGAATAGTATGACCTTCCCCTCAGAATGGCCCACCTTCCTTTTAGTAGACCAAAACATCTCTCAATGACATTTCTAGCAAATGAGTGCTTATAGTTAAAGAACTCCTCAAGTGTGGAGGGCTGGCTATCTTGCCTCCAGTCATTTAAGTGGTATCTTTGTCCTCTAAAAGGAGTAAGAAACCCTTCTCAATTTGGGTAACCGACATCACATAAATAATAGTAACCTATAACCATGTTAAAGGTTGTTAGCACTTTAACAAAACCAAATTTAAAAGCTAACCATGCTAAACAATTGTATACCTTGTGGGACTCTTAAACCATTTCTCCTAGAAATTGTATCACGCAACACCCTAGAATCAGCTGCTGAACCTTCCCACCCCGGTAAAATATAAATAAATTGCATGTCTTGGGAGCACACACCTAACACATTAGTCACAATCTCATTTTTTTCTTGTCTGATACCTAGGTTTATCAACTGCAAGGGCATTTACTTTGACAAATGTTCCATCTAAAGCCCCGAGACAATTCTATAAAATAGATTAGTGTTAGTATAGTAAGCTTTGATAAAAAATTACACAAATTAATATTTTTACCTTAAACCATCGCCACTTGTCATCGGTTGAGTTCTCATGAATTGGTTCTGGTTGTTTGAGTAAAACTTCATGGCATTTCAAAATTGCATTTAAGACACTTTTAAAATGTCAACTTATTGTCTCACCGGATCTAACAAATTCCCTTTTTGCAACTCTATTTTTTTGGTCATGTGAAATGGTATATAGGAAACTTGCAACCATTTCCTCAATACCTATATTCCTAGTATCTCCTAGTTTGCCAATTGTGATAAGTAAATCACAAAGACAATGAAATGCCCTTCGATCCATACGAGTACTCTCAATGCACGCTAGATCACTCTCAAAGATCAACCTATACATATTGACACCCCTGATCAATTGCCTACTTGCTCTATCATAGGCAATTCGTGGCCGCTTTCTTTTACGCCTACGCTCCAAGGCAATGACATAAACTAATATAGATAGTTTATTCATCATCTCCGCATACAAATAAGTTATGGTTGCAAGCAAGCCAAAATTTTCACGAGAGAAAAGATCCATCTACAAAAAAGAAAAAAAAAGAAAAAATAAACATAAATGACTAACCTGGCAGCACACAAAAGATTTATGTAAAATGTACTATAAAATGCTATAATTTGCTTCAAGTATTGAGCAAACTAGATCATATCCTAAAAGCAATATGAAATGGCATACGACATTTGATAAGCATCTAATTACAGGTTAATGATGTAAAGATCACACAACTATAGCAATATGGAATGCCATACGACATTTGATAAGCATATAATTACATGTTAATGATGTAAAGATCACACAACTATAGCAATATGGAATGCCATACGACATTTGATAAGCATATAATTACATGTTAAAGATGTAAAGATCACACAACTATGACTCCTAAAAAATTATAACACCCCACCCCAAAAGGAGATTTTGAGATATTTCATTTTAACATAGAAGACATAAGACTAATGGATTGCACATTCAACAACATCAACTGAGAACAAACCCAACTATATATTAAAAAAAAGGTTCATATGAAGGGGTCGTTTACAATCATAAACAACTTCTTTGCAAAAATACCAGTATTAAAATTAATAAGTGGGCAATCTTTGAGATGAGTTAGTTAAGTGATAATAAACCTCAGAACCATCAAAAAAGGTTCATATAAGAACAAATATCATTAACCCAAAACCTCCATAAAAGAATTAAAGAAGACAAATGCCTAATGATAGCCAAATCCAGAAAGCAACAATGAGTGGAAAAACTCACACCACGTCTAATCTAACAAAAAAAAAATTGATTTTCAACTCGCGAGTACAGTAGATCCATACGCATCCTACAGAGCAAAAAATCATAATTTCATACATATAATCATGAAAAAACCAAAAAAATATAAAAAGAAAAAAACAGTGATTCTTCAGCAAATGCGAAATCTCAAGAAAGAAAAACGTTCACATATATAACGGAGGAATCAATCAATCTCCAATTCAAATGAAGAAAAAGCTCCAAAATCGCTTTTTTCAGAAAAAGAATAACAAGCACCAATCAATATCAGACCATCAGAATTATAACAAGCACCAAAATCAATCAATCTTCAATTCACATGTATAACAGAGGAATCAATCAATCTCCAACTAAAATGAAGAAAAAGCTCCAAAATCCCTTCTTTTTTAGAAAAAGAATAACAAGCACCAATCAATATAAGAACCATAATTCTGGACAGAATTATAGGAACCATAATTCATTAAATTTAAAAAAATCTCAAAGACCATTAGAAGTCACAAAAAGGAAAAAAGAAAATGAAAATATCGACAGCCCAAACAACACTAATTTCTCAAAGGCATCAAGAAATTTACATCCCTTCACTTCTCAAACAACACTAATTAAAACACCCGAGAGATCACAATATGAACCAAAAATAGAAATCAAAAGAATACCGGCGGCAAGGCGGCAGGGTGATGTGGTAGCATGAAGGTGAGGCGCGTGGCGGAGCGGTGACGCAACAGCAAGGCGATGAACACGGCGGAGCGGCGATACAACAGCAAGGAGATGAGGCCCATGGTGGAGCGGCGACGTGGCGGTAGGATGGAGAGGCTGCACAACGGAGAAGCGGCACGCTGGCGCGGTGGCACGGAGATGAGGTGGGATGGCGGAGCGGCGGGACTGCGACGCGGAGATGCGAATGGTGTTGGCCGATGGGTTGATGGTGGCGGCTAATGAAAGAGAAAATAAAAACCCTAGGGTTTGATAAGGAATTACATTAAAGTAATGGGGGTATAATTGAAAAAAAAATACATGGCAGATTACCACCAACCTGGTAATCTGGATGGACACCTGTTTTGGTGGTAATCACATTACCACCTTACTTGGTAATATTTCACTATTGGTAATATTACATTACCATCAACATTACCACTGTTACAGTAACCAAACATGGTAATCTGAACAGATTACCACCAGATTCCCGGTAATGTTTGCACATTACCGCGGACCAAACGCCACCTAATTGACAACAATGTTATATATAAGCTACAAATGAACTAAATGAAGAGAAGGTTGCAGGGACATTAGTGAAAGTATGCAAAGGTGGAGTCATAGTGAACACTAGGAAACATGGAGGTTGTGACACAAACATCAACGTTGGTCATGATGGTGTTGGAGTGAACGTCAAGGAAAAAAGCAACACCCATGTTGGAGTTGAGAAAGGAGATGTGAGTGTGAACGCTAGTCACAAAGGAATGCATGTTGGGGCCGTTGTGAAAGCTGGTGCCCCTCTCCTTTATCAATACTCTACCATTGAGACTCAAGTCCATAATGACCCTAACGTAGCATTCTTCTTCTTGGAAAAGGACTTGAATCATGGTTCCAAATTTGACCTTTGGTTCACCAAGATGATCTCTGGGTCACTCTTTATATCTCATTCATAGGCAAACGCCATCCCGTTCTCACCAAACAAGTTGCCTAAGTCTTAATCCATTTTTAGGTTAAGCCAAGACCCGTTACAGCTGAGGCCATGAAGAAGACACTCGTGGAGTGTGAGGAACCAGCCATAGAAGGGGAGAGTAAGCTCTGTATTATGTCATTGGAATCCATGGTGGAGTTCAGCATGATGAGTTTGGAAACGAGAGACTTGCACGTAAGCTCAAGAGCGAAGAAGGAGAAGAGTGATGATGTTGAGGTGAATACGACCTACAGTCTTGCTCCAGCTGGTGTGCATGCATTGGGTGAAGAGAAGCTGATAGCATGGCATACATTTATGCGGTGTTTAACCGCCATGCGATGGGGAAGAGCAAGGCATACAAGGTGGAATTTGAGGGGAATGATGGGACGAAGATGGAGGTTTTGTCTGTGTGCCATCTTGCATGTACCATAGGACCATGTTCTGTGGACTATTAGGAAGTATTGGGTGGAAGTTGTGTTGACTAGTTTATATATACATATTGGTTCCGACATTGTGGCATGAAATAATAAGATTGTCTCTCTATGTGTGTTTATTAGGCACTGCTCATCTTGTTGTATGTTTTATCATATGGTAGTAAAACTTTCCTTTAACATTAGCTTGGTTGCATGTTGCTAAGTTAGTCAGTTAGTCAGTCCCCACACTAGGGAATCTGTCAAATTCACATTACAATATACTCTAATTCTAAGAATAGTCCCCTAATTAGTTTCTCTATTTTACTCATGCTATCTTTTTAGTTCCTCTATTGTCAAACATCCAAATTGAATCTCTCTATTATTTCGATTAGGAAATTTTAATCTAAACACTAACTGGCGTTAGTGTCTCCGTCCATTGATGCTTATGTGGCACTTTGATGGCATTTTAAAAAGTATAATATTATTAAAAAATCATAGGAAAAGCCATGTCATTTCGGATGAGTCTCAAACCCCTCCAAACTCGAAACCCTAACAAACTCTCTCTCTCTGCCACCCCCACCTTTCTCCTCCCGCCATCGACCCTCACCACTCTCCATCTCATCGGTAACTTTTCTGGAGATTTCCGCCACCGTTAGAGTCTCAAATATCTCTTCCCCCAAACCCTAACTAACTCTCCACCCCCACTTCCATTCCTTTCCTCAACTCCCTTAGCCTTCGATTTCCCTTCACTCTCCTCCATTGCATCGATGACTTTTTCTAAGATTTTCACTATTGTTCCTCCCATGTCCTCTAATCGTTGGATGCATCATCTTCCTCCATTTCTCCCCCAACATCCATTGTGGTATGATTATTCCTCATCAAACGTGTGTTGTATCTCAACCCAGTTGATGACAAATAACAACATACTCCCAAATGCTAGGGTAGAAGAGGATGGAAAATCTCCAAGGAATGATTTCTCCTATTGTTTTGTTTCCCTATTATTTATTTTGTATGTCATACTTTGGATCGGAATGGTTGCTTTCACAAATCAGTGAAGCTTTAATTGTGTTTTAGATGAGCAACAACATTGTTGGTAAACATAATTTGTTATAAGCTGTAATATGGACATTATACGCATGTGGATGTTTTCTTTCATACTGAATTGAATTTCATATGAATAAAATTTTTGGCTGCAAAAATTGCATATCTTCAATCTGCTAAATATTAATTGTGTATTTTTGTAGATATGATATAATCTGCACTTTAAAACTATGAAGATGTTGAGAGGTTGCATGACATATGTGGTATATGCTGTTAAATCTGTCAAGACAACCATTAACAAAAGTAAAATTTACCACATAATTTCCAAACTTCATTGATGATTCAAAATTTTCAAATTAATATGATCTATTTTCATATTTATGATATTTAAACATAATGATAGAGACATAAACTTCTGGTCCACAATGAGAAGTTATTTATACAAAACATTCTCCAATTGAATACATAACAAAACATTGCATGTCATTCCTGAAGTCTGAGGCCAAAACAAATGCACAGTTACTATTAAAGAAAAACCCACAACTTTGCTTCAAATTCAAGACTTTTCTTAAGGTGTAGCAGATGGCATACTATTATGTGATGGGAAGTCTACAGCTTTAAATGAAGCAGAGGTTTGCTGACTTTGTTCTACATTCTTGTTTTGGTATACAGCTAGCCTCCTACTCTTTAATGCCCGACCATCAAAAAGCACCAACCACACTCATTAATTAAAACAAATTAAAGCCTAATGCTACAAGAAAAAAAGGCTCATGATCTACGAAGAAAAGCATATTTTTCAAGTTCATACTACATGAATCCAAAGTTGACACGCAATTAGTTAAATAGGTAAGAGATTATCAAACATGATGATGTGAACACCCGCAAGTGCACGGGGTCATCAAGTAATACCTTGTGAGCGACACATGGGTCATATTCCATAGGGCTATGGAGCTACCCTTACTTCCTCTTTACTTATTGTTTAGCCTACAAATTGGAGTACAAGTGTTATAAACTATCAAAATGGAATAAAAACTACTAAAGGAGGATGCAAATATGCCAGGATGAAAGAGTGGGAAATCTAGAAGAAAGGACAGTCACGGATGCGGATTCCCTCAGGGCTACTAATGCTCGAAGAATGCTAAGGTTACAAAGCAGTGATGATTTTGGACCCAAAAGATTCCTAAAGTAGGTAATCCCGAATCCCTCGGTGATTACCCCTAATTCTGTACGAGTATTGGTCCGGAATCTCTTTCAACTAAATCATCCTACGATTGTAATGGGGGCATGGAATTCTCTAATTAGGGTAAACGCACGTCTAGTTTTATCCCTAATGGTTGGAGGGGTACAAAATACCTGAATACCTCGTTGTATTTGTACATGGATCCCTTCTAACCTATATAAGTCTCATACAAGGGCGCATCCCACGCATACAAGTACAACCTAGGAGTCGAACCACAGAGTTCTCATGCAATTCAACACATCAAAGGAAACAAAGCTTGAATCACAAAATCAAACCACATGCATTCAAAGCAAACTAAGCAATCATACAAACAAGTTCACCTCAAGGTTCACCGACATCCAGTGACCTTGGGGTTTAGCCGTCCATACAAGAAAATACAAAGTTCATCATGGTAAAAACAACTAAAACAATTATAAGTAAAACTCCCTCAAAGGTTAGAAGCCAACTAACGTTTCGGATTGCACGAAAAGCTTCCACACAGGCTGCAATGGGGGCAGCTTTCCTCGTCATCTCCAAGCTTCTATAAGTAGGATCAAGGGTGGAACTTGGTAGATTATGCTTCTCCTATCGATTTCCTCTTCACAAATGTCATCAATTACCTTCTTTCACCTCGGATCTGAATTGTGGAGTTTAGAGCTTCAAAAGGAGGGATGAATGATTGCTCAAAAGCGCTAAAAACCCTTTTAAAACCACTCTCGGGTTAGCTTCACGGCTTGGTTCACAAATGTGAAGGAATCTATAAGAGTCTCGGGATTTCTGCAAAAAATTCTGTGAAGTGCTATAGTGAAATGCTATAGTAAAAAAATGCAGTAAAGTGCTAAAGTAAACTTTTACAGTAACTGCTATAATAAACTGCGCATCCTTCAGTCGGTTCACAGGCATTTTCATGGCCGTTAGAAAACCCATCAACAAAACCCAAGACTTCGCCGTTTCCTAACTCTTTTGTGCTACAGTGCCTACTACAATGTTGCTACAATACCGTGGCTCTAAAATGTCATTTTCGGTGTCAATTTCTTTCTCATTTCTGTTGTCGAGCTCACCTGGGCATCCTTGAGGCATGTAATACGAATAAGACCAATTAAACCACAAAAAATTGTAACAATTCATCAATCAATACATAAATAATACAACATATCTACGCATAGAATACACACATTTAGGTGTTTATAACATGACATACAAAATTTCAAAGAAGAAAAATTAATAAACAAACTAAAAACCACACCATAGGAATTTTAAAACATAAACCTTGTAAATTTGAAAAGCATTTGATGAGCTGAGTGCTGATGCAAAAGAACAAGATTTAGTTGTTGAGATCAAATCAAGAATCTCTACACAACAACTTATTAACCAAATATTTTCCTGATCCAAAATAGCTGATTATTCATACATTACAACACTAGGCTAATCCAATAAGATGAAATCAAGCCCAAAATTAAAAATAGAATCTTATTGCCAAATACTATCTCTCTTACCTTGAGCTTCACAAATGGCACTAGTAGGACACTTGACTAGAAATGATGGTCTAGTGTAGATGATCGATGTCAGAGAAGAAGTGCGGGAAGATTGTGTCCTTTTCAATAGTGTTGGCAACAGCTAGAGGAGATGGGAGAAACGGTGGAAGAAATCTCGAGAGATGTCGCCGATACGATAGAGAAATGTGGGGGATCGAGGACTACGAGATGAAGGAGATGGATGGGTTGCAGGAGAGTTTGTTAGGGTTTGAGATTGCATCCGAAATGAAGTGGCTTTTCCTATGATTTTTTAATAATATTATAATTCTTAAAATGCTATAAAAGTGCCACATAAGCATCAATGAACGGAGACACTAACACCGGTTAGTGTTTGGATTAAAATTTTCAATAGAAATAAGAGAGGGATTCAATTGGGATGTTTGATAATAGAGGGACTAAAAAGGCAGCGTGAGTAAAATAGAGGGACTAATTGGGGGATTATTCCCTAATTCTATTTAGAGTTGATGGTGTTATATCAAACATGTTAATTAAATACACTTCACATCGAATCACTAATTAAAATTAATGATTGAATATTTTGATTTTTAAATTATACCTATACCTTAACAATTTCTCCCTTCACTTGTATATTTGAAATTTCTATATACTATTGATTAATGTACTGTGATTAATATACTGAAATATTTCCGATCATAACAATAGCTACTTCCCAAACCTACTGGCCAAAAATCCTACAGTCTTACTCCAACCGTTGTTCGTGCGTTGGGTAGAGAGAATCTTGGTTGCATGTTCCAAAGTTAGTCAGTCTGTCAGTTCCCAAAATATGGAATCCATCAAATTCACATTATAATATATTCTAATTCTATTTAGAATTGACGGTGCTATATGTGTATTAAATCGGATCCTGTTTGGGATGTGACACACACAGAGAACCAAAGATATCATAAGTCCTAGGATAGCTCTGGGCATGGAAGAGTAAGGTACAATTTTTTGCCAGTAGGTTTGGGAGGTGAATGCATGGGTAGCTGTTGTTATGATATGAAATACTACAATATATTAATCATAGAATATTAATCAACAATATATAGAAATTTTAAATATACGAGTGAAGGGAGAAATTGTTAAGGTATAGGTATAATTTAAAAATCAAAATATTCAATTATTAATTCTAATCAGTGATTCGACGTGACAGGGTATTTAATTGACCAGTCTGATATAACACCATCAATTCTAAATAGAATTAGAGTATATTGCAATGTGAATTTGACGGATTCCCTAGTCCGGGGACTGGCAGACTAACTGACTTAAGAACATGTAACCAAGCTTCTCTCCACCCAACGCACGCACACCGGTCAGAGCAAGATTGCAGATCTTTTTTACCTTAGCATCACCACTCTTATCGTTCACCGTTGTTGAGCTTACCTATATATCTCTCATTCCCAAGCTCATCATGCTGAACTCCTCCATAGATTCCATTACTCTCCCCTTCCAAGGTTGGCTCCTCGCACTCCACGAGCGTCTGTGTCTTCTTCATGGCCTCAGCCATAGCGGACCTTGGCTCGACCTAAAAATAGGTTATGATCTAGGCAACTTATTTGATGAGAACGGGATGGTATTTGCCTATGAACGAGATATAAAGAGTGACCCAGAGGTCATCTTTGTGAATCGGAGGTCAAATTTGGAACCGGGATTCAAGTCCTTTTCCAAAAAGAAGTGTGCTATGTTAGGGTCATCATGGACTTGAGTCTCAATGTTAGAGTAATGATAAAGGAGAGGGGCACCAACTTTCGTAGTGGCACCAACAAGCATTCCTTTATAGACAAATGAAGACAAAACAACAAAAACACAATAAGACAAAACAATCAAGCCATCATATTTATGTATGAATGATGTTATATTTATGTGACGTAATTGCTCTAATTTATTATTGCCTTATGTTGTTTATTCAACAATTAATTGACCATATATATATATTAAGCATTCCAACTTTGCTAAATTTACTATTGGGGCCCTAGTTTGACAAGGGCTTATACACTATACTTGTCCGATTTAGTGCTGCGTCCAAGTCAACCTCATAATGCTGAGTCCTTATCATGAGAAGGGCTCACTCTCTTAGACACAAACACAGTTTTTGTCAATGTATTTGGACACACTAATGATGTGTCCTGACCTCTTTTATTAAATGATGAACCTATTTAATTGATTGAGTTTGAGGGCGGTCGGACAAGGAAATGTAATTGTAGATTGGGAATCGAGATCGAGACATAAAACTACTTTGCTGTTTGAATTGATTTCTGTTATTGGAATAAGATGATAACATACGGATGTGGTGTTTATTAACTTGATAATGAAATTTATAAAAATTATCTTAACAATTAATGAAGTAGGGAGGCTGGTTTACTAAAAGATGTTTCTAGTTCATTTGCTTGGAATAAAGCATATATGAATATTATTATTTTATTTATTTTAAATTTTTATTAAATTTTTTTAGATGATCATCATGTCATATCGACCATCATATATCTATGTCTATGTAAATGGTAAGGGTTGGACAAGATGATTATGTGAAACCATAAACATTAAATGTTAATATTAATCTCCATTGTTGTATATATATGATGATCATGTGTTAATTCACATAAAATCTAACATAAACATAAACTTAAGATTCTATAGAATTAATAAAATTTTAATTAAATAAAAAAGAAGGGAAAAAAGCAAAAGCTTGAATAAGAAAGAATGAATGAGGGAGTGAAGCCAAGCTCATCTCAAGCATGGTTAGGTTACGCATCTGAGCATGATCCCTATAATTCCTAGTCTCTAATAAATTAAAATGAAAATTTGAAAATATGTAATAAATGCTAATAAAGTCAATAAACAAATAAGTTTGTCAATTTAATGTCCATAATGTGTTTTAAGAGTTATTCGATGGCTAAAGAAATATATAAAATTTGTTCTTTATGCATAAGAGATGAAAGGTTTACAATTTTTATTTTTTTTATTGTTTTAGTATTATTACTTTTATTTGATAATGTAGCACATATACACTACAAATCCTTAATCATGTTTTAAAAGGGAGTCAAATTGTCTATCTTCCCTATGAGAGTTATTCATACTACTACTCAAGTATTGCAACAATAGTTTTTTTTTAAAAAAAAAAACTTAAATTATATTCAAAGTTTTTTTTTTTTGACGAAAATTATATTCAAAGTTATTCATCAAAGAGCTCCAACAGAATCGAGAACCTCAATTTGGCACACTCCTAAACCCTACCATAGTTTAGCTATAATGGGAATTCAATCCTAAAATTTTCTTAATTAGATGATCATGAATTCATGAGAAAATTTGGGAAATAATTTAAAATGTAATTGGCCAAAACTAACGTGGTTCAATGATTTCCGCTTTCTCTCTTCAAAACCTCATTAAAAGATTAATTTGTCTTTTTAAACATAATTTCAATCACGATTTAAGGATGAATTATGTCAACTTAAAGAATTCAATTAACTATGGCTAAGATTAATGTTTTTGGGTTACGATATTTAAGATGAATTGGATAAACTCATATTTTTAATATATACAATCAATCAAAGAGGTTGACATAAATACTAAAAAATTTAATTTTTTAAATAAGTGATTTTGAGTTTAAATCATTGTATATTCTTAAAAAAACAATCAAGAAAAGATATCTATCCCTATAGTTTTCCTACCACCTCTTCTCAAAATATTTTAGAATTCTTCACTCCCTTAATATATATATATATATATATGTTAGTAAAAAAACTCTTCAATGTTTACACTCGGTTACAACGTTGCAACTTATACAAACATGTTGACATGGAGTAAATGGGTTTTTTTTTTTTTTGTTATGCCATCATTTGTTAATTCATTTGTTAATTTATTTGTTATATCACTACTAGTTTTGTGACAGTTACACATGCACGCACACCCACAGAATTTTAAACATTTGTTTATTTTTTTTATTTTTTATTTTTTGTATATACTCTAATTTCATAGGTTATATAATTAGCTTTACCCTATCTTTTTGCATTTTAAGGCATAATTATTTATGAATGAGATTTATATGTTGAAAGGATGTATGTTTATTTTATTAAAAAAAAAGACATTTATTTATATATTATTGTATATTTGTATTTATACTATAATAAAAATATAAAAATTTCAAATATATGAGTGAAGGTAGAAATTTGTTCTTTTATAATAAATGTGGTTTATTTTTTTAAAAAAGAAAAAAAGAAAAAATCTGTTCAATGAGTTTATGTGTTAAGGCGCATGTGTCTAAACTAAAACATATACATTAAATTATTAATTCTAATCCATGACTAGACACATATCTAGACGATATATCGTGTATTTAATTAATTGATCAGATGTGGCATTATCAACTCTAAATAAGAGAGTACATTATAATACAAATTTTCGTTGATTACCCAAGTCTAAGGGCATACTTGAACATAGCACCAACCAATTAAACTAATAATGAAGAAAAGTTAATTTCCATTACTATATAATATAACATACAACAAGATGACTAGTGTCTCACAAGCACATACACACAGACATTCTTATTCCATGCAACAATACAGCAAATAATATATATATATATATATATATGTAAACCAGCAAACACCATCACATAATGAACTTTTTCCACCCTACTTGCTAACACTCCACACAACATGGTCCTCTGGCAGGAAATGGCAAACTGGGACGCTCCCAGGCTTCACCTTGAGCACCTGGAAAGCCAAGTGCTTCGAGTTCCACTTAGCCGTATCAAGATGGCACACGGCCACAGCTTCCACTTTCATCCCATCATTCCCTTCCAGCGCCATCTTGTACGCCTTGCTCTTCCCCGTTGCGTGGCAGAAAAACACTGCGTAAGGGTATGGCTGCGCATGGCATGCCACCAGCTTCTCTCCGCCCAACGCACGTACACCGGCAGGAGCAACACTAAAAGTCTTTTTCACCTCAACATCACCACTCTTCTCCTTCACTGTTGTTGAGCTTGCCTGCACGTCTCTTGTTCCCAAACTCATCATGCTGAACTCCACCATGGATTCCAATGACGTAGCACAGAACTTACTCTCCCCGTCCATGGCCGGCTCTTCACACTCCACTAGGGTCTTCTTCATGGTCTCAGCCGTAATAGAGTTTGGCTCTACCTGAAAACGAGTTAGGATCCCAGGCAGCTTGTTTGATGAGAACGGAATGGTGTTTGCTTGTGAACGAGATAAAAAAGGTGACCCGGAGGTCGTCTTGGTGAACTGAAGATCAAATTTGGAACCAGGGCTCAAATCCTTTTCCAGGAAGAAAAGTGCTACATGAGGATCATCATGGACTTGAGTCTCAGTAGCAGCATAATTATAATCGAAGGGGCTTCCACCAGGATGCACCTTGACCACAACTGGCTTTCCTTTGGGACCAGTGTTCACATTCACACCTCCTTTCCCAACTCCAACTTGGGTGTTACCTTTTCCCTTGACGTTCACTCCAACACCACCATGACCAACGTTGACGTTTGTGCCACTGCCTCCAGATTTCCCAGTGTTCACTACGACTCCACCTTTACCTACGTTTACTGCTGTCCCTGTCTTCTCTTCACCAAGTTCATCTGCAGCTTATATATAATATAACACTATTGTTAATTAAACTTCTAAGTTTTTTCTCTACATGCACACAAAAGAGAGAGAGAGAGAGAACCAGAGGATATGAGATCCATGATGGCTCTGGGCATGGGAGAGTTGGGTAGCATTTTATGCCAGTAGACTTGGGTTGTGGATGCATGTGTAGATGTTGTTGTGATCTGAAAAAAGGGTAGTATATTAATTAATAAAAGAATATGAATGTTTAAATGAGATTGAGGATATGTAATTGCTTACCAAGATGAGAGCAAGGACACTTAAGAAGTGCTTCATGTTTCAGGACAGAGGTGCCCAAACTTTGAGAGGGAATGGGATGGAATGGAATGGAAATGAAGGAGCTTTATATAGAGAGCAAGAGACAAGTGGTACAAATTCAACTACAATGAAGACCGAATTAATAAATCGACTCAACTGTCCCCTGCTCAATATATTCAATGCTTGTGATGGCACGATTCTAGCTTGTGACGAACAGAGAGAGAGGCCTTCATGTTGTTAATCAATTGTTATCTACCTTTCGAAATGTAAAGAACATCTAGAATCCTGTTTTAAATTTTACGGACAAATCCTGATTCTACTCAAAGATTTTGTGGACCATTGGTTGGGTTTTCTGTTTATATTATCATTATTTCATTTTTATTTTCACATAGTGTGTGTGACCACCTTCATTAGAAGTCTGTGTATGTCTATATAGTTGACTTATGTTTGAATTGTTTCAAAATCAACTATGTGTCTATAAGCGGTTACCACAAATCTTTCATTTTACTTCAGATATTTGTTTGAATTGTTTCAAAATCAACTAGGTGTCCATGAGTGGTTACCACAAATCTTCCATTTTACTTAAGATATCTGTTTGAATCTGGTTCAAATTCAAGGCAAATTAATAAGGTGATCGTGATAATTAACAAATAATTAATAATGATACAGTGAAACACTGCCATTAATACTCTAGCTGCTTAATCGGTAAAAATTTATTGCATTAAAGTTATAACAAGACTTAGCACCTAACAACTAAATCATCAGCTCTGTCTAGTAAAGAATGTAAGGAAAAGAAGGGCAGTTAGTTAGAAAGCCATAAATTATGCATTACCACTCTATCAAATTTATTGTTGGGGGGCTGGATTGAGAAGGGCTTATACTTGTCCAATTTAGTGCCACCTCCAAACTAACCTCATGATGCCGATAAATGTACCTTTCCTTCAAGTTTCAAATATGATGGCTCACTCTCTTGGACACAGATGCAGTTTTTGTCAATGTATTTGGACCCACAAATAATGTGTCTCAACCTCCTTAATTGAATGAGTTTCAGGGTGGACAAAGAATTAAATGTCGATTTCGGAATACAGAGGAATGAAACTGGTTTGCATTTTTCAATTGGTTTTTGTTATTGGAATCAGAAAATGACACGGTGATGTGGTATTTATTAATTTGAGAATGAAATTCACTAAAGGATGTTATTGGTTTTTTTTTTATATAAAGACACAATAGACATATCATGATTTATTGAAAAAAAAACAACTAGTCACTGCTATAATAGCCTGGTGGTTAAGGCATTTGAGTCCTTCTCAATGTATAGTTGACGTTTCAATAATAAAAATAATGTGTGTTGAGGTGGCTTATCACATAGAAAAAAATTAAAATAAAAAAAAGGACCAAAACCAAAACTCATGAGAATTGAGGAGCTAACAAACTAAACTAGTGCAAGAAAAACAAAACATCCAATAAAAATGGGAAAAAAAAAAATTGACAGTGCAATGCAATAAAAGACATAAGAATAGTGAAACAAGCCAATAGATGGTAGTTCAGGGAACGCTATGTTCTTGGAAGTACTAGAAGGTTTTCTATTTCAAATGCAAGAGCCCGGCAAAATTAAGACTTTTCTTTAATCAATAAGATATCTAAGCAATAAAGTTTGTGTTGGATTAATTGGAATTTTGGAGGAATTAAATGAGCACTTAACAAAGAAGAACACAAGATAATCATTTTGGATTATAGACATGAACACACTTTTTTAAAGGAGAATTAGCCCTTTATAATGTGTGCCAAGGGTGAATGCTAAGCCTTTATGATACAAAGAATTTTTTACAATGTTAAACACAACAAAGTAAGCCTTAGAGATAGAGAGAATGTATTTATTGTTGCACTTATAGAGAAGTGTTTCAAATATTCTATGATCATTCAACATTTAAGAGCTCTCCTTATACTATATTAGAGTTTGGAGATTATAACTTCTTAATACATGAAAGGACGTCTTATAATTGCTAAAACTTCTTTTATTACACAAAAAGATGCAATTTGAATTTGCATAACTTTATCTTTAAATGAAAAGTTGTATCCTAACCTCTACAACTACCATAAAATCTGAAAAGATATCATATTAAAAAATATTTTTAATATTTAAAATATTATAACAATTTGTATCAGCAAGAAAACTTGCATGAACTTTATTATTTTAAGCATATGTAATCTAATATCTTGTGAGTTGATTGTCGTATAATATTGATCATCATATATACTCATGAGTTTTGTGGCAACGGGTCAAGCCAAAATGATCATTCTAAACCATGAACATAGAATTTTAATTTTAATCCCGGTCACCGACTGCTATAAAAGCTAACATAAAGTTTAGATTAATAAAATTTAATTAATGACTTAATAAAAAAAACCCACACTTGAATAGCAGAGATAAACAATGAAGGTAGTGGGGCAAGCTCATGTCAAGCTCGGTTATGTTTTACCCAACAACAATTTTTTTTTTACTAATAAAACGAATTAATCACTTATATTAATAAATCAAAAAGAGTGACAACAATAGAGATGCCGCAGTCCATGTGTCAATTTACCAAGTTTGTTTGGGGATATTTTATCAATCTGTTTCAATTGTCGGATGCACCCCAGTCCATGTGTCATATTTGGGGAGAGTGGACTTCTTTGCTGAGGCCGGCAAATTGGGATAGGGGAATTTTGGTTGTGAAAGCTATTGTTTGGCATATTTGGTTTGCTCACAATGATCGCATTTATTAATAATATTGTCATGCCTGCTCTTGGTACTATCTTGAAAATCGATTGTCTGATTCTATCTTAGTTTTCAGCAGTTGCAGAGGGTGCTAGAGCGAAGTTTTAAGACTCCATCGCCACGGTTAGACGTAGTCTGGAGTTCTTACATCAGCGTTCGGAGGGGTTAGGGATGTTTCGAGGGCCGCAGAGACACAGGAGCAGCTCATGGGCTAGTTTCACTTTCTTGTCAGTGTTTTGAGGAAGTTTGTTCTTCCTCGGTTTTTGTATGGCATTGTTGGTTCAGGCTTTTGTTGGTGTACTACTCCTAGTGACCAGATGTCTTTTGTTATTCTGGCGTTGTTTGTTCTAGTGGTCTTTTTGTACTATCGCCACAGCTGCTTGTTGTTGGGTGTTCTTCTTTCTTTAATTGATGCGATTTATCCATTTTTTCACAATGCCACTCAAGGTTTGCTTTTTAATTGATTGCGGTTTACTCTGAATAATTCCTTAGCTCAATACAATTAAGCCAAGAAGTGAAAAGTAAAATGTTAGTAACTAATCTGCATGCAATTATCTTTGCCTTGTGATTTACTTGAAAATTTATCCTAATTTTCTTAATTTGTGTATTATGTGGTATATAGTTATTAGAGGGCCTTGAATCAATATCTCTGAGCCTATTGAATGATTTTAATGCTTTGCAAGATTATCTAGGTACTTATTTGTTTTGCGGTATTGGTATTTCTATTTTATGAGTTTTTGGTGAACTTGCACGGTGGTTTACATCAAATAAATTCAAATGTTTCTAGTTATGGTTATCACCTCATTTTCATTGAATTGTTGTTCCTTGGTGTGCGCAGTTTTGTTTGGTGTGACATAGTCTTGGACATGAATTCATGTAATTTTATTTATGGAGTTGAACCAAAGCGAACTATTTGGTTTCTAATTGGTTATAGTGTATAAGATAGTAGAGAGGAGTCCAAGGCCCATAATAATTCCATTACATGATTAAATGTGCAAGCAATGCCCATTCTGTTTGGTTATGTTTTCATCTGACTCAATTGGGGTAATTTGTGTATTTGCTTCATTGTAGACATTTATTTGAAAATTAGGTAATTCTATGCAATTTATCTTGGTCTTAGGTTATGTAATGGAAAATACAACCAACTTCTGGTTTGAGATCTTTTTCTTTTCTACTAAAACTTTTTTAATTTGGATAAATTTGGGTCTAATTGCCCTATCTAAACTTGAATTGAATATAGTTTTGTTTGGGAAATTATGATCTAAACAAAACAGAAACCAGTTTTTTGACAAAACCTTTGTTTCATTTATGTTGCGAGGAAAAAAAGTAGTTCATGAGATATTGCAACCCGTTAACTTGTTTATATCTAATGAGCTGATACTTCCTTTCTTGATACATTGAAGGGTTAATTTTATGAATAGTCACCCAACTTTGCCTTTTTTTCATTTTAGTCATCCAACTCCAAAATGTATCAAAGTAGTCACTCAAGTTTTTAAAAAGTTCACCGGTCAGTCACCAAAGGATTTCCGGTTCAAAAAAACCTACATGGCAGCCGGAAAATCTGACTCAGCCAAGCTATGTCCACATTAGCAACCACTATTCTCTGTCCACGTCATGATAATAAGCTGAGTCGGCAAGCACTATTACACGCCGCCTTCTTCTCTACCCTCATCTTCTTCTCACCATCTGCTGCGAGATTTCCAGCTCTCCCAAGCGTAGGCAGCGGTGGGACTGAAGCCTTGTGAAGATAGCATAATCTCATCGGCAATGTTGCAGATATTCAACGAGAACCCAAGAGAAGATGATTTTCCTGAAGGACCTGGTTGAAGCTTCACGAGTTTGTAGAGATGTGCCCTAGTACCCAATAAAAAGATGTTTTTCCTCCTATGCTAGCTTCATTTCTTCGAATTCAACTGTTAATATTAAGTTAATTGTAATATGTATTTTTCGATTAATTGTAACATTTCCAAAAGCAAGAAACCAATTGCAAATGGCTTTCATACATGGTTTAATAATCCATAATGGCAATAGCTTGGCTATTCTCAGACACGGTCTACATATCGGTGCAATAGTTTAACACGACTTGGTTATTAGTAGATGTCTGATTTGAGCATACAAGATTAATGGTAGTAAACAATTGTTGTTATCAAGGGAAAAACTGGCAAAAATTTTTTGTTGTATGAAGGTTGTACACAGCTTGGCTATTAGCATATGTCTGTGATTTAAGCATACAAATCCATTTCATTTGCACTTTGTCTGATGGTTGTCAACCATCAATTAATTCATATATAACAAACCAAAATATACAAATTTTTGGTTTGAAGTTTGTCAGCCAATTTCAAAATTGCATAACTGCATTTACAAAAGTATAATTTACATCTTTGGCTTCTGAAGATCTTCTGAAACACAATACAAAACTGCATAATTGCATTTAGATGAATGCATCTCATTCACACAATGAATACATCTCATTCGCACATGATAAAGTAAAATACCATAAAATGCAAAAGATTGGTTTATAAAGATCTCCAGCCAAATACCACAAAATACATAAGTTTTAGGTTTGTACATTATCTATTTTTTCACTTCTTTCCATGTTTAGCAGCTCCAACAGTGGAAGTTCCTGGGGGAACCCAATTCCTCTTCCTTCTGCTGAGATCCCCTTCTTTAGATCTATCCTCATTGTCCTTTGATTTGTTGTTTTTTCCTCCCGATCACCGGTTCATATAGCCAGAGATGAAGCTCCAATCACGGATTCAAGAGTCTCTAGAACCGTGGTGAGATGAAGATGAGGGTAGCCAAGAACAAGAATGGGAAAGTAAGCTGACGTGTAATAGTGCTTGCCGACTCAGCTTATTATCATGACGTGGACAGAGAATAGTGGTCGCTGATGTGGACATAGCTTGGCTGAGTCAGACTTTCCGGCTGCCACGTAGGTTTTTTTTAACCGGAAATCCTTTGGTGACTGACCGGTGAACTTTTTAAAAACTTGAGTGACTACTTTGATACGTTTTGAAGTTGGATGACTGAAATGAAAAAAAAGCAAAGTTAGGTGACTATTCATAAAATTACCCCATACATTGAATAACTAGCATGTATTTTTCTTGTGAATTTTACTAAGTCAGGCACGTGCTTTAAATTGCTAGGTCATGCCTGAGGCAATTTGGGATTGTGGAGATAAAATAATCGTGTTGGACTTTAGGAATAATTTTATTCGAGAATCCTTACTAATATTGGCTCATTGAAATCATTATATATGTTGGGACGCAGTGGCTCATTACCATAGTCTCACATCGCCTGTGGGAGACGCTTCCCTCTAGTTGATATACCCTTACCAAACCTTCCTTATAACTCGGATTATGGAGAAGTTAGGGTGGTAGATCTTTTTGTCTTAACATGATATCAGAGCTATAGCTAGAATCTTGGGTCACACATCCGTTGTGAGCCCAGGAGGTGTTGGGACACAGTGGTTCAAGACCATAGTCCCACATAGCCTGTGGGAGACGCTTCCCTCTAGTTGATATACTCTTACCAAACCTTCCATGTAACTCGGGTTATGGAGAAGTTAGGGTGGTGGGTCCTTGTCCTGTAAGTTCTTTGTCTTTGACGTTTGGTTAATTTGTGCTCGTGTTGTTATTTATTTACTTTCTTCTTTAGTGCATATCTATTTTTCATTGCCATTACTTTTAAAGTGCGAAAAATATTTTTTGGGTAGAAACTCATTCTAATTGTAATTTTAGCTATATTCATAAATTTTTATGACCGAGTTCTCAATAAAACTTACATTATGTGAGTATTTTTTATTAGCTTGTCTTTCTCTAAAACTTTTGAGATAGAATTAGCTTTCCATAATTTGGTGTGTAAAGGTGACTTTGAGTCATCTTCCAAGGCGCTTCTCTTTACAAAAAGAGTTTTAATTTTGCATGCCTCTGTAAAAAAAATATAAGATTTGTGATCTCCTTGAGCTTGAACTTTGAGGAGGAATTTGTTTGTTAACTTTATGTTTGTTTGAGTGTGTAGACCCAACTCCTTATGGGAGAAGTTCAGCTTTTTATTTCATGAATATGAAAGAGATTCAACATTCTCAAAAACTCTCCTTAGTAGTCCTTTCTCTTTTTTATTGTATCTTCCTATATATGAGAATCTCTCAGTGTGACAATGGCATCTCTTTCTCCTGAGATCTTCCAGGTTGTTTGAACTGTTGTTTCATGTGACAAAATAAATAAATAAATTGCCTAACAGTTCTGGATAGATATGATGAATAAGATCTGATTATAAATCTTAATATGTTTTTAACTCTATTTAAACAGGTATTAACAATACCTTTTCCCTATATACCACGGTAAGGCACCGTTGCAAATACTATTCACTATGGCTTGTTTGTTGATTTTCTTTAGCAAGGAGCTTTTAAAAAGTGATCTGAAAGCTCATCAAAGTATTTGGAATTTTTGTATTTATGAAAAAGTTTTTTTTTTTATAGCTCATAGTTGGAACTCATGTGTGTGCATTTTTGATATTTTGTAGACAGTTGGAACTCAGTTAGTCATAAAAGCATTTTTGGAAAACTTTTGATTTCTGACACCAAGGTCTTTCTCAATTTTAGTAAAAGAGTTGTGCTCCTTTCAATAGTATGGAAGCCATTTCTAGTGCTATTAGCACCCCAAAATAATTTCCTAGCCAGCTTGACAATTTCATCAATAGATTCAAACTGATAAGGAGTAAATAGAGAGATAGTAGGTGGGAATCAAGAGAATGCTACTGTTAATTAGAATCATTCTTCCAGTAGAAGAGATGGTAGAGTACGTAGTTCCATTGGTTAATAACAGCATTAACTTTTATCCACAAGTGATATTGTTTCACCAAAAGTTTCTTAGGAGAGATAGGCATTCCTAAGTAATTAAAGGGAAAGTGGTCAAGTTTGATGTCAAGGATTCTAGAAATGGAAGAAGCAACTATAGAGTTACACCAACTAGGAGATAAATGGCTGATCTATTAAGGTCTGGTTTTTGACCCATAATAGAAGCCTTAGTAACCAGAATAGGTCATCAGCAAATATCAAAGGGTTGAAATCTCTAGAAAAATTGGAGTCAAACCCAGAAACTTTATTAAGATTAAGGCATGGTTGAGGATAGTTGGAAGATTCTGGGTTACAAGAATAAAGAGCAACGGTGAAAGAGGCCTCTTGACAAACACCCTACTACTAGTAATCCAAGAATTAGGATGACCCTTAAAAGGAAAAAAAGAGGTGGAAGAGATGCATTCTAGGACCCAAGAATAAAGAGCAACAGTGAAAGGGTCCTCTTGACAAACACCCTACTACTAGTAAACCAAGAATTAGGATGACCCTTAAAAGGAAAAAGAAGAGGTAGAAGAGATGCATTCTAGGACCCAAGATATCCAAGTAGCTGGAAAACCCATTTTGTGCAAAGTAGCTAGAATAGTTGACCATTTTATCATATGAAAGACTCTTTTAATGTCTAGCTCTCAGAGGAATTGCTTCGGTTCCCCTATCCCTCTTCCACAGAAGTCTAGAAAAACCAAGGTGGCTCATGAAGGTTGTTGAAGATGCTGGTTTTATTTTTAAGTTTGTGTTTTTTTTTGGGTGCTTTGTTTGGGTTTGTCTGGTGCCTCTTTCTCTCTTGTGAGTTTAGAGCTGTTGTATTTTTTCTATCTTTCCTTTTGTGTTTCCTTGCTCTTATCTAATAAACAGTTGCCTTGTGACTTGTGCAGTTCTTTATCTAAAAAAAAAAGACCTTTTAATATCAAAATTAATTATCATCCTAGAGACAAAGTTGGTGTCAGTCTCATGGAAATAGGCAATTTTCTGGGCCGCAATGATCGATGTTATCAAAAGTGGAACTGCTGGAGAGAAAATTGCTTTGCTTGGGACAAACCAAATTATGAATGATAAGCTTCAAATGGGTAGCAAGAATTTTAGAAATAATTTTATAAGAAATGTGAGAGAAATTGGGTGAAATCATTAACCCTTTAGGGATTATCATTTTTAAGAATAAGTGCATCAAAAGTTCTATGGCAAGAGTTTGGAAGATTACAAGTGCCAAAGAAGTGAGAAACAAGTTGAAAAAGATGGTTACCCACAATGCTCGACGTCTGGTTCCTGGATTCATGCCTTGGGAATGAGATGCACCTATAAAGTTTAAACCCATGTTTGATAACCAGGAAAGGAGTGGATAGAGGGTTGTCATGGTAATGGGATGGTTGCATATGGGGTATTTACAATCCTTTTAAAATTGGGGGGATTTCGACTCCTTAGTATTTAAATGACCATTCACCTTTCTTTCATGTTAGTTATTTATTTATTTAACAAACAAAAAATTGTTAAATTATATTAATTGGTTGAAATATTTAATTACAATTAGAAGAAATAAATAACATATTGAAAATATTAAATAAAAATAAAACACGTTATTTATTTATTAATCAATATAACAAACATTTGTTACGTTATATTAATTAATTGTAATATTTATTTTAATTAATTACAATAAATAAGTAAATATATTGTAAATACTTAATAATAATAAATCATGCTAATTATTTATTATTTAATATAACAAAATTTTCTTAAGTTATATTAATTAGATGAAATATTTACTAACAATAAGTTAAAATAAATAATTAAATATATTACAAATATTTAATAATAATTATGTTAATTATTTACTATTAAATATAAACTATTGTTATGTAAAATGTCATCCTATTTATATAAAAGAGTATAAGCGTAGTTTTAATATGTTTCTCTCTCTCTCTTGTTTTCCATATTCCTACTCTCATTTCCTCCAACTAAACACCTTCATCATTATCCTCCCTTTTTTCCCCATATTCTCATTCTCATTCTCATTCTCATTCCTCCCTTCTTCTCATATTCCCCCCTTCTTATTCATATTCCGCAATCTAAACAGTTAAAAGTTATAAGAATCAGCATGCAAGCCATCCGGGGCTTGCATATTTGCCCCTTGGCATAGCTCTAAAGGCCTTGAAAACCTTACTTTTGGTCACTGGTCTAATAAGCAGTTCTTTATCATTGCTATTTAGAGTGGCAAAATTATTGGTCATAGTACAAAGAGCTTGGTCTAGGGTCTTTTGAAGTAGTAGAGGCCCAAAGCCTGGTGTGAAAATTCAAGAAACAAGTTTCGATACCATCACAAGAAGTGTAGATGTTACCAGTCAAATCGGTGATAGCAAGGATTTTAGCTTTCTAATTACGAGTGTGAGCAACATTGTGGAAGATGCATATGTTTTGATCTTCTTTGTTCACCCATTGGATTCTAGCCCGTTGAGTCCAGAAAATGGCATATTGGTGACGTAGAGCATTGTACTTGCCATAGAGAGCTTGAAGCCAAGTATAGGTCAATTGATCTTCCAGGGATGGGTCTGCAGCCTTGATATTACCAATCTCTTGATTCTCTTCTTCAATATTCTTGATCTCAGTATCAATTAGCAGCATACCTGAACTTTTCCATCTAATAATATTTTTCCTGGTCCTTGAAACATAATAAGAGAAGCTTGCATGGGAGAAGTAGTGTTAGAATTCTAAGCTTTAGAAACACAGTTACGGCAGCCCTCATATTCAATTAAAAAATGATCAAACTGGAAAATTTTGTGATAAAAAAACAATGGGAACTTTAGTGTTTAGAAACATAGGAGAGTGGTCGAAGTTGGTACAAGCCAAATGATAGTTAAGGTAAGAATTAAAACAAAATGTCCAAACAACGTTAGCCAAAAAACGATCGAAAAGAGCCTAGTGACGAAATAACCTTGCTTGCTCATTATACCAAGTGAAATCCGAACCAATAAAACCCAAATCGAAACAATGGTTTTGACAACTAAAGTTGGAAAAGTTTTTAGCTTTAAAGACGGGTTAAAAAAGGAAACATTAGAAAGGGGTTTCCCAGAAGAGGTTTTGATCAATTAATTTCTGAGAGTTGTAAATAATAGAGAGAATCCAAGTATTAGAACTAGAAGTACCAACAAGATGAAGAGTCATATGGGTACCAACAATAGGAGTTTCAGTGCCAATATCACGATCCTCGAGAGTTATAATACCACTAGAGGCCATTTGCAGGGATTATGGTCTAATCTCATCTGTTTTTAAAATTATTGCAAAATCTATAAATCCTAGAGACATCTGATTTTGTTTCCACCAAGCAGATGATCTTCGGCTTTATTCGGGACGTAAGATCCTTGATGCGATCCACCATATGTGGATTGGAAGCATTTTTATAGTTTTAACAGAGAATCTTTAGAGAAAACATGGAAAAACTGAAAAACAAATAGAGGAAGGGATTGAGAGTTCAGGGTTTTCTTTCCTTTTTTGGGTCGAGTTCCATCTTGCTAAAAGCTCTTCTTGTGAGAAACTCCAGTTTAATATCCCTTGATATTGAAGAAGGCACAAATCTTCTTCATGTTCCATGCAACTGTTAGAGTCCCCTGTTACTTCTTGATTGTCATATTTGGCATCCATCATATATAGAGGTGTACCCCGGGGGTTGAAAACGAAGGGCCTTAGCAACTTTATTAACAATCATTGGGTGTAAGGATGGCTCTTTTTATTTTCACAGCCAGTCGAAGAGTCTAACGGTTGAGATGCCTTGAATTCGATTATGATGGTAACCCTATCCGAATTATGACTCGACACAAATTTAGGGAGTTAACCCTAAATTAGAAAATTCAATGAAGATTTGTGGTGGGCTTTTAGCTTGGGCTTGCCCAACAGACTGATCCATTGTGAGTTATAATATTTTATTTTAATTTGAATATATATAGGGTTTTTTCTATATCGTCTATATCAGTTTTTCCTTCGAAAGAGAAAAATAAAAAATCTCTATCTCCCTGCCCGTGGACGTAGGTCACATAGACCAAACCACATAAATCTTTGTATGCTACTATTTTTTTTTTTCTCAATATTATTGATGTGTTTGGCATAACACTAACAACATGGAAGATAGTAGTGCAGGAGGTGGCGTCTCTTCAGGGGAGCTAACAACATGCAATTGTTAGTGATGAGCTTCCTCTGGCAGTGCCCCCTTCCCTCCTTCCTCGTCGTGAGAAGCCACCATATGCTGCAAAAGCATCAGGGGAGCTACCCACATGAGTGGTTTACTAAAAGATGTTTCTAGTTCATTTGCTTGGAATAAAGCATGTATGAATATTATTATTATATTTATTTTTTTTATTAAATTTTTCAGCGGATCATCATGTCATATCGACCATCATATATCTATGTCTATTTGAATGGTAGGAGTTGGACAAGATGATTATGTTAAACTATAAACATTGAATGCTAATCTTAATCTCCACTGTTGTATATATATGATGATCATGTGTTAATTCATATAAAATCTAACATAAATATAAACTTTAGATTCTATAGAATTAATAAAATTTTAATTAAATATAAAAAGAAGAAAAAAAAACCAAGCTTGAACAAGAGAAAGAATAAAGGAGTGAAGCCAAGCTCATCTCAAGCACGTCTAGGTTACACATATGAGCATGATCCCTATGATTGCCATTCTCTAATAAATTATAATGAAAATTTGAAAATATGTAATAAATACTAATAAAGTCAATAAAACAAATAAGTTTGTTAATTTAAGGTCTATAATGTGTTTTAAGTGTTATTCGATGGCTAAAGAAATATATAAAATTTGTTTTTATGCATAAGAGATTTGTTTTTATGCATAAGAGATGAAAGGTTAACAATTTTTATTTTTTATTTTTTTAAGTATTATTACTTTTATTTGATAACGTAGACAAGCCATCTCACATATACACTCCAAATCCTTAATCATATTTTAAAAGGAATCGAATTGTCAATCTTCCCTATGAGAGTTATTCATACTACCACTCACGTGTTGCAACAATAGTTTTTTTTTTTTAAAAAAAAGACTTCAATTATATTCAAAGTTATTCATCAAAGAGCTATAACAGAATCGAGAACCTTAATTTGGCACTCTCTTAAATTCTACCTTAGTTTAGCTATAATAGGAATTCAATTATGAAATGTTCTTAATTAGATGATCATGAATCCATGAGAAAATTTGGAAAATGATTTAAAATGTAATTGGTTAAAAGAAACATGGTTCAATGATTTCCGCTCTCTTGAAAACCTCATAAAAAAATTAATTTATTTTTTAAAATATAATTTCAATCATAACTTAAAGATGAATTCCCTTATCTTTCTTAATAAATTCGTGGTTTATCCACTTTATGCACCAAAAAAAAAAAAAAACTTAAAGATGAATTGTGTCAACTGAAAGAATTCAATCAAATATGGCTATGATAAATGTTTTTGGTGTTATGATATTTAAGATGAATTGGATAAACTCAGATTTTTAATATATACAAGCAACCAAAGGAGTTGACATGAATACTAAAATGATCCGGGCCGGAGAAGTGATTACCAAAGAACCACAAGGACCAGGCCATGGGTGTACAATCAATCCTCCTCGGGGTGCTCATGTCCTGTACTCTATTGTTCTCTGTTGTTATGTTTTCTTAGATCCTTTCTATTTTTTTAATCAATTATCATTTATCCACTTAAAAAATTAAAACGCATCTTTACCCATAGCAGAACCATTACAAGGCACATAAATGATAAAACATTTCCAACCTTGGTTTTTGTTTTCAAGGTAAGATAGGTACAATAACACTGTTGTTACACAGTAATGCAGAAATTTATATGAATCCACAAGAAGGGAAGCACAAATATGATGACATAGCAAGCACTATATAGGGCAACTATGTTATCTCCCCCACCACCTCCTTCCTCATCTCCCCTTCCACAACATACTAATAATGACATTGATCACCATTTCCGGCATGGCAAACTTTTGAGAGATGAAACTAGGTTAAGGTTAATTATGTCTTCCATTGTCTTGGTTGCCACAGGGATTATTAATTTGGTTGGCGACGTTGTTGTCTTTGTGCCAGCGAACGTCTTTGGCGCTATCCAAACTGGTGTAGCATTGATGCATACAACTAATGAAAGGCCCCATAAGCATATTTTGTTTATGCTTTGGACAACATTGATGCAAAACCTTACTGTTTATGACAAGGGCCTTTTTTAAAGGGGCCCAAGAAATTTGGAATTCATGTGTGTCCCTGTTCCTACTAAGAAGCGTGGCATTCTTAATTCCTGACGTAAATCTCGTATACCTTAAATATTCTAACAAAACAAACAAGGTTGAAAGGGATATGGTTGTTGGTGAGCTCTATACGGAGAGCCATTGATACTGCTTCTCATGCCATCTCACGTTTATTTTAATTTTAAAAATATATGATTTGAAAAATCTTAAAATTTGATTTTATTTTATTTTTACATTAGGATAATTAATCGCATATTTTTTATTATTATTTTTTAACCATGCATTGAGAGAGTCAAACTCTCAAATATTTATATGAAACTTATGTGTTTTGACAATTATGTTATTACAACAGTGGTAAAACCTTGAAATTTAATGTCTATAATATTTTTATAAAATTTTATTTTTTATGATTAAATCTTAAATTTTACTTTTATGTACCATTAAAAATTTTCATTTTGTGAACTTCATCTCAAATATGGACCACCTCATGGTGTTTACACACCATGTCATCATGTCAAAAATCTTTCTATATTAAACCGGATCATGTTAAAACATATCATGTCAATCTTTTCAATAAAAATATGATTTATTCACTAAAAAAACTTCTATGGTAAAATTTTAATATGTAAACAATGAAACTTAAGTAGAACTATATGGTTTATTACCATCGCTACAAAATGAGAGGTAGATTAATTTCCCTTTGGAGTGAAAAATCCACCACAACAATTGATTGTCAATATCCTTGGTTTTTTTTTAACAAACAGGTGACATATCTTAGATATTTTGATTGAAATATATTTTTAAATTTTAAATTATTCATCTAAGTAGCTAACAGGCTACATGGAAGGTTGTACTTATCGAAGAGCCCTAATTAATTAAAAAAATTATAATTCAATTGCTTTTAAATAGTAGGCTTAAAATTTTATCTAAGGTTGCAAATATTTTGTCTCAGTCTGTGGGTCAATGACAAAAATTAGATAATTATAGATAAATTACCAAAAATCTTTGATCTAATAACACTGATTCATTGTAAAAGTGTCTTATATGGATTCTTATTACTCAAAATTTGGAACTCATCAAATGTAGTAATATATATATAGAGAACCCATCATCTAGGGGCGTCCCTAGATTTCAAATCTAGGGATATCCATAGTAGCCATCGGATGAAAATCTGACGGCTCTTATCATTATGAACAGTAGAAACCACGTTCTACAGTGTTGTACAGTGATCATGAACAGTAAAAAGGTGTGCAGTGTTTATATAATCAATCAACCATCGGATGATGATCCAACAGCTTAGATTTAAAAACATCCCTAGAATTGAAATCTAGGGACGTCCCTAGATGATGTTTTCCCATATATATATATAAACTTTGATTATAGGAACGACCTTGTACCACAATCCCTGTAATTGCCCGATAAATACGTATTAACCGGAAGATCAATTTTCAATAGTCCTTTTATACGCGACTTGTCCACTTTATAAATAAATAAAAAAACAAACTATAAAATTTTAACTTTAAAGCTATAAAAAGATGAAATACCAATGCTATTGTCATAGAGGTGATAATGTTTCTTAATTTAAGTAATTGATTATCAACTAAAGAATTAATTGTACATTGAAAGAATAGACATGAAAAAATAAACATCCGAATGAGTCTTTTCTCTCAGTTCTGAGGCCATGCTAAGTTGGGGCACATTCATGTTTTAAGTACAATAATAATATGTCAGTATAATTTATCTATTTTAGGAAAGGAAACCCCCTTCTTAACTTTTAAATCACATATTTTCAGTGCCCATACCTGGACTTTTTATGTCTATATTATATATTACTATCACCCTCCTTGTCAGACAAGATGCAGGGCAGAGAAAATGGAGGGAAAAAAACAAGTTTTGTGTAATTTGATTAGACATTCATTGCTATCAGATTACACTGAAGAGTATGGAAGTCCCAATCAAAGAAAAGATGTGTGATGGGATTTCTTTTTCATCATTTTTTATTTTAAAAAAATAATTTTCTCCAAAGAAAAGGAGGGAGTAATTAACTAATTGTACATATTTTACTATTTTTATTTTTAATTTTTATTTTAGCCCTTCACCTGGCATTTACTGATTTTTTTTAATACAGTATGATTTATCATTTAAAAAATTATTTATTTACATGTCCTGTATAGTGTTTATGACAATTATGTAGTTTGCTAGCATTCATGTATGTTCTTTGATTCATAATAATATTAAAATATATCAAAGAATAAATAAAGATCATAGAGGTTATGTTATTATTCATTTTGAGGGTGTTATCCGAATTTTTTTTTTTTTGAACTTTAAAGTCAGAAGTGACAGTTCAAATTTTATTTATGATTTATATCTCTTATAAAATAATTTATTTTGATTTTCAACTATTAAAAATGTGTTAAGACATGACATGAGATATTTTTATGAATTTGAAGAAGAGGTTAAAATAAATAAAATTATGTAATTTATGTACTAAAACAAAAAAATATATATATATAGTGATGATGGTGCATTATAACACTAATTCTATTGACATAAATTAATTTAAATTTTAAAATTTTATTATTTTAGTACACACAACCAACTAGTTAAGATATTTTGTTAATCAACAGAGCCAACTAATAAGCTACTTCCTTCTAGGTTAACATTAAAAAAAAAGTCTATTATTTGAAAGCTAAAATTTTAATTTTAAAAATTTCACAGTCTAGTGGATGCATTTAAATCTATTTTTTTACTTGTAAGAAGTAAGTCTTTGGATAACTTGAATTGAAAGAAAGGCAAAATGGTAAAAATATCATGCATTTGAATAATACAAATTATACACATCTCTAATTACACTTTTATGGTAATATCCAACACTCTCAAATTCCTTCTTTTTTTTTTTTTGTTAAAAGTAAAAAAAAAATGATTTACTTTATAATATCAAACTATCAGCCAGAGAAAATTAAAGTAAAAAATATAAATGCATAATATGTTAAAGGAGTTAGTTTTATTTTTACCATCTTGATGTCAGAAAAAATAGTAATTTTTTCTCTTGTCAAGTAAATTAACTAATTTCTCTCAAGACTTTGGTTAAAATTAGTGATTTTATCCACTTTTATATATATATATATAACATAACTTTACCCTTCTATAATCTTCCACTAACCATCATTTAAATGAAAGGTTGCATCAAGCCACCTCATGTCCTCAAGGCATTGAGATTCAACCCAAGAGTTAAATCATCAATCACTATCCTCCATGACACTTGGAACCATATATAGATTAATCCAGAGTCTTTTTTTTTCTTAAAAAAAAAAATTAATCCTAATCTCTATAATTAAAGGAAATAAAATTTCAATTCTTCTCATGTAATTCGAGATGGTAAAGTCATGTGTTTAAATTCTTAATTATGTAAGTAAGGTGAAACCATGTGCATGGTTGATTCAATTTAGGCTGACTACCAAGAAGATAGCATGACTTGATTAAACACCATTTTTTGAAACTCACTACATATTATTACTTGATTTTATATTTTTATTTCATCAATGTGGGATTGATATTTTTTTAAGTCAGTCTTGGATCTCAAGATTAATCACTTTATTTAATGTTATAAATTATAATAATGGTGTGGCTAGCTGTTTTCCAAGTTTTAACCTCAAATGTTCCCCTTATTTTATAACCATCTTAACACTAATAAAGGGCCCACTTAACCGCCCAACTAAATCACTCCATTGATCTCAAAATCTTAAACTTACTAAATAATAAAGCCGCTTATAATCAAGTTATAATCAAGTTTAAACACTAAACTAATAACTCCCCACCGACACAACCTCAGCACAAGGGCATGCAGACAGAGATATCTTCTCACCAAGCATTGCCTGTCCAAACGTGCCACGTGTCAAATACACAAGCCACTAGACACGTGTCATCAAGTGTGAGGCATTGGAAGCTTTGATCTTGCGAGGGAAACACCAAACCCAACCTTTCCATTCCACTCACGAGATCAAAACCTCCAAATCCGAATCACACCTGACCAAATCCAAGCTACTATTAAGTTGGTTGCTTAACCATTATTATTGTCACAAGATTACTGTAGATTTCCTTCACTGATGCAACCATCGAGAGCGAGAGATGAAGAGAAAAAAAGAAAAGAAAAAGGAAACCATGTGCGATTACTCTAATAATATATATATATATATATATATTATTATTATTATTATGAGAAGGACCATGAAGAAGACACGTTGCTAATGCTAATTGACTTCACATTTACATTTCCCAGCTCCTTCTCTATAATATGTCCCCCCAAAAGGCCTGCAATCTTTGGAAGGTCTCTCTCTCAAGTCTCAATATCTGTAAATAAATAAAGGGATGAAGAGAGGGATATTTTCCCAGGTTTTGCAGTTTGTGTTGCTCTTCTGACTCTTTAAAATTATAAGTATTATTATAAAAGTAGCAAATAACATATATATATCCACACTGGTAAAGCTGGGTTTTGATTGGGACTACAGTGACAGCAGGTCTTCATTTTGGTTTGAAGATAGATAAGGTCAATAAGAAAGAGAAAGAGAGAGAGAGAGAGAGAGAGGAGCTAGGTGGTGTTGGTGTTGTTGGATTGTTGAGTTATCTATGTCGAGCAGTCAGCAGCAAGGGCAAGGACAGGTGGCGCCATTCGTGGCGAAGACATACCAGATGGTGAGCGACCCAATGACGGATGAGCTGATCCTTTGGGGGAGAGGGAACAATAGCTTCTTGGTTCTAGACCCAGCCCAGTTCTCCCAGTTCCTCCTTCCTTCTTACTTCAAGCACTGCAACTTCTCCAGCTTCATTCGCCAGCTCAATACCTATGTCTGCATGCATATATATATATCCTTCTTTATTTTTATTTTTTTTGTTTTTGTTGTTTACTCTATCTATATATCTTTTGTTAATATATAGTTTATGTTTCATGTCATTCAGGGGTTCAGGAAAGTGGATCCAGATAGATGGGAGTTTGCTCATGAGTCTTTTCTGAGAGGACAAACACATCTGTTGCCTTTTATTATGAGGAGAAGAAAGAAGGTTGATGATCATGGAGTTGAGAAAAAGGAGGGGTTTAATGAAGAGGATGAAGAAGATGATGATGATGGTGATGTGTTACTACAGGAGCTTGGGAGGTTGAGGAGAGAACAAAGAGCACTTGAGGAGGAGCTGCAAGGAATGAACAAAAGATTACAGGCTACTGAGAGAAGGCCTCACCAGATGATGTCTTTCCTTGCTAAAGTGGCTGAGGACCCTGACCTTCTCCCTCGTCTTATTAACTCTAAGAAAAAGCAACAACAACATCAACAGCAACAACAGGGTTTAGTAGCTGGTGGAGATAAGAAGAGAAAACTCATCACAGCTCCTCCTCCTCCTCCTCCTCCGCCTCCTTCTTCTTCTTCTTATGTTCATGATATTCCTCCTATGATGATGGTGATGCAGAATCAAGCAGCAGAACCATATTTTGATTTGAGTCCTTTAATGTTTGAAGGAAGTAGTCATTCTTGCTATTTGGAGCCAACTGTTGCTACCTGTGATGGTTCCATGAAGAATCCAGCTGCCTTTCAAGTACAGCTTGAGGTGGCAGAGCCTAGCCAAGTTGCTTATCCTTTCTCTTTACTTGGCCATGGATTCATCTAGCTCTCTTCTCTTGTTTTAAGGATGATGGGATTTTCTTGTTCTGTTTTATTACATGATTTTTATTTTTATTTTTATTTTTGTTTTCATTTTGTTATATTAATTTTTCTGATTAATTTATTTAGAAGATGGTTTCAACGATCAAAATCGAATCTACATACATGCGCAAGGGGCCCCTTTTAGATTTAGATTTAGATAGAGATGGTATTAAAGCAGCGCTCTTCGGCCCCTGCTCTTATAACTCACTCTAGGGAGTAGTGGCATTCATTTTATTCCCTAATATATTATAGATATTTTAATTCTCTAATATATATTGCTTTTTTTTTAATTCATTTTATTCCCTAATATATTTTAATTCATTTTAAAAAAGCAATATTTTATTAAAAATATATTTTAATAAAAACGCCCCTTCTCCAAGTCTGAATTAACTGGTTATATATATATATATATATATTGAACAACCCATATCTATATTGATTAAAAATAATAATAACTATCGTTGTTAAACATTGAAAAGTTGAAAAATCAATTTTTTTTTATAATATTGGTTAAGATTAGAGAGTTATTCATTTTATAAAAATATATATATATATTTTATATAACATTTAAATTCTGGGGAAGTAAAATAAACCTTTAACTTTCAGCATATAAATGTTTTTTTTATTAAAATGAGTGACTAGATCATAAAAAAAGCAGGGTCCCTACACAAATAAAAATTCGGATTACCTGCACATAATTACTATTTATATTTCTTAAAATATATCCTCACTCATGATTCAAATTTTTATCACTCATTAAAAATTTTAACTGGGATCCAGTTTTTAATAATCTATTTGGTCAATTGGTACCTTCATCATAGAAGTTAATAACACTAATAATATTTATACTAGGTTAATATAGTACTAACACTCCCCTGTCGAGACTATGGTCACATGGTTTTTTTAGAATTAAAAATAAATAAACAAATACGAAATTATGCTGTTGGAAGACTTTTTTTCAGTGAGAATAGTGTATCGGATAGGCAAATATAGGCGGGCCACTACTAACACATCGGGTGAACGGAGAGACAGAGGCGGTGCTGCGAGGGAAACGTGTCCATCAGTGATTGGCTGAGACTCATTTGACTTGTGCCCTCTTGTCCAATAGGAAAGCGGCTTCTCCATTTCGTATGTGTCAGCAGACCGGTTCACCTCCTATGGGCCCCACAGATTCATAACACCTAAACAAAGAAGGCCACGTGGACATTGTCGGATTTTCATAGGTGGTCGTTGGCCATGGCATCTGGTGGGGACCAGTAGGGGACGAGGTATAGTGAAACGACACGTGTCTCATTTTTGCTGTTTGTTTGGGACCATGTTTTTGCAAATTGCTGTGCATTGAGACCAATATGATCCGACCACACCTACTAATATGGCCTGCTACTTAACGTTGCTAAATTTCCTCCTTTATTATTATTTTTTAAACTAATTTTCTCAATATTCAAAATAATTGTCAAGGCTTTTGTTTTAAGCTAAGGACCTCCTCGTGCTTTTATTTGATTATTTTATTTACACTCCTGACCTCTCACTCAGACCTCTCACTCAGGTTTTTCTCATTTGCTGAATTTTATAAATTAATTGATGGCCTTAGTTGCGTTTTACATTTGTTTTAGTGTATTATATGTATTTTTAGCTCCATCACTTTTAATTTTATAATATTTTTTTTTGAAAAAAAAAAGATAAATCTAATATTATTAAATAAAAAAGTATAATATAAAATATTTAATAAGAGCAAAGTCCATTAAAATTGGAATAAAGAGTAAGTTTTTATAATAGTTTTTTTTTTTACAAAAGATTAAATTATGATATACTCAATAATAAAAAATAATAATAATTAAGTGTTATAAATGCATAATTTTTCAAGACTAGAATAATTTGATAAATAAATATTAAGTGCAGTCTATTTTGTTTCATGTTTGTTTTTGGGATTTTCTATTTTCTGTAAAATTTATGATTTATTCACATTATTTAAAAAAATAAAATCAAGAAAATAAAATTTGAGTTCCTTGCTTTTCCACGTATCTATAAAAAAATAATAATAATTTGATAAACTATGTTTGCATTTTATTGGCTTAATTGGTTTGAACACTCATTTCTTAAGGCTTAAGTTTTGAAAATGAAGCCAGCAGCTTCAGCCAATCAGAACTTAACTAATCACCATGAAATTGCAGATATTTTTCCTTTAGATTCCGAGTTTCTCTAACATCCTTAATAAAAATCTAAGCCATTCACTGTACCAGCATTTCAATGATGTCATAAATAATTTAAAAACTTAGGATATATGATCACCCATTAACATTAATAAACATTAATTTTAACATGAGAGTAGGGTTGTAAACGAGCCGAGCCGAGGTTTGCCTTGTTCAAGCTTGGCTCGTTACTATTTAATCGAGCTTGAACTCGAGCCGAGCTTTCTTTGAGCTTCAATTTTTTTGCTGTTCAGCTTTCGGTTCACATTATTTTTAATCGAGCTCGAGCTCTAATCGAGCTTCTTTTCGAGACTTCATGCTCGAGCTCAACTCATAAGAAAATTCGAGCTTAGACTTAGCTAGCTAACTTGATTAAGACTTGACTATTTTTTTATATTTTTATTTTTTTATTTAGTAAACTTATTTAATGAATCATTATCAGTGTGACTCAACCTCGATTTGAGTTTGATTATATTAATAATTGTTACAAATAAAATTGTAAATGATACTATAAACGAGATTTTAATTATACAATAAATGAGTTCTTCACAAGATTTAATGAGCCGAGTTTGGTGGTGTTCAAGCTTGACTCGTTTATCTTATAAAAGTCTCATTTAACTTAAATGAACTAGTTGACCCGAGACTTTTTAATGAGCTTTAGCCTCGAATAGTAGTTTATAGACTCTATATGTGTAACTTAAATCGACAACAAATGACATAGTCACATATACACCTTAATATACATATATATATATATATATATAATGTAATATATATATATATATATAAACGAGCTCACAATCGAGTTTATAAACAAGCTTGTTCATGAGCTTGGTCACGAGTCGTGTTCATGAGCCAAAAACGTGTCGAGATTTTTGGTCGCTCAAGCTTGGGCTCGCTTTATTAATCGAGACTTAAAAACGATGCTCGAGCTCTACTGCTTACAATATAAGCTAAACACGAATAAGCCTTTATCGAGCCGAACACCAAGCTACTCACGAACGGCTCGACTCAAATACACCCCTACATGAGAGTTTACTTAATAAAAATCAATGATTATTAAGACCATAAATGAGACTTATAGTTGATAAGTTGATGTCACATAATCAGACCAAAAGAAAAATGCATGCCAGTGAGGTGGTTACAACAGAACAGATGAAGACTTCAAAGAAATTCAATTCCATATACGATGAGACGTACAATTGATCAGTTATCATTGAAACTAATTACAAAAATGCCCTTTCATGATCTGACACCATGAAATTAACTTTAAAGTCTTGGAAAAATCATGAAACATAGATTCAAACTGATACTCCATTAGTTTTGGAAGCGAATATAGCAGGGAGACAGCTCACAAGTATCAAAGCCTTTATTCTTATAAGAGAAAGAAGATTATAACTGATATATATATATATATACCCATCAATAATTCTCAGTGGATTCTTGAAAGTTGAAATTAAAAAAGAAATTAAACTAAATTTGCCTTGTTGCATAGATTCCACTGCTCTTTTTGTAGGAAAAGTTTGTTGAGTAAAAACACACATAAAGTGATGATAACCATTGAATGGATGAGAAATGGACACCATGAAACAATGGGGGGAGCAACGTGCATGGGTCTGAAGAAAGGGACTAATCTAATGAAGGAGGAACGTGCTTGGACCTATAGTGCTGTTAGGAATCAATGAGATTGCTAGCTTGCTAGCTATTTAGCTAGAATCCACCTTAAGATTCCAAGTAGATTCCACCCCCATACCTGGGAGTGGGAGTGTGAGAGAGAGTGCGTGGTGAAGTGATCTCACTATCTTTTTATTCTGTGCTACTGGGAGAGACAACAAGATGGCAAAACTGAAAGGGTGTTTGCTTCTTTGCATGCCATGGAACATGCATCCAATGAATTAATTAGTGCACTAGCAAAGAAGAGAAACAATGAATATCATGGTGTTCCTCCTCATATCTTGACATGTCTTTTAGGTATGTTCCTTATCTAGGGGCCATCAGATCATAAGTGAATATATATATATAATATGTATTAATTTTTTTTTCTTTCCTTTCTTACAATATGTTTAATACATTAATCAAATATATAGATACTTCTTCTTCTTCTTCTTTTCTAACTCTCCGTTTAAGCACTAAAAAGTACCTCTTCAATTGAGAGGGAACATGGAATATTTTATTAACAATGGAGGAAAAACAATCACCAAAGATTAATCTGTGCTTGCACAGACAATTAGTGGCTTGTCACAATCATCTCTCTGCCTCTCTCTTTCTCTCTCTCGCTAGTCAACTCCATTATAAAGTACAATTATATATATATATATATATACACACACATGCTAATTAAGTGAGAGTGTAAAATAAGGGATTAATGCTAGCTATATGCTGCTCCTGCTCCAACTAATTAACCTCTAAATTGATCCAAATGCTAGTTCTCATCAACTTCTCATGTTTGTGATGGTTTCTTTGCTTCAGCTTTCCAGCATCTCTCAACATCTTGAGCAATCTTTGTAGCATCAATGGAGGCTCCATTAATCCCTCTTCTTGTGAATCCAACTGCATATAGACCATTCTCTCCTTTCCAACTCTCTGGAAATGGCCTTCTTGGAAACCCATCCTTATCTGAGAAGAACTCCCTCTCCTGCCATTAAAGAAATAATAATAATAAATAAAACTATATAATATATATATATATATTTATTTATTTTTTCTTATCAACGAATCTATGTATAAAGGGAAAAAGCTGGTGAATTTGAACAACTTGCACTGCGAATGATAGCAAGATCAAACCTTTAGCCAAGAGGGCACGTTGCTCTTGTAACCCGTGGCCAAGACTATGGCATCAAAATCCTCCATCGTGCCATCCACAAACTCCACACTGTATTCTGTCAGTCTTTTTATCGCCCGGCGCACCTGCAAACAAATTATGGACAAGTTCCAAATTATGAGCTAGCAAAATTAACAATATTCAATCTGATCATTGTGCCACAACTGATGATCATCATCAGATACCAACCTTAATCTCTCCAGATTTTATTTTGCTGAGAGTGCCAACGTCGAGCACCGGAGTCTTTCCTGTAAGCCCCTTGAGCTCGAGAGGACCAAGCGAAGGCCGGCGAAGGCCAAGCCGTGCCGTGTCACCGAGCATGATCCGGGAGACAAGCAGCAAAAGAAAGTCCACCACCTTCATTGGTATCCACCGGAGAAGCCTCATGCTCAAGCCAAATGTGGACCAACCCAGCATCTCCCGGGGCAGGACGTGCACCTGCAACTCATAATAATAATAATAATAATAAGTTACATAAAATAAGAACACTTTATCTTAGGTGCATGCACCTTTTAGTATTCTATGCTGAATGAATTACATTTTAATTTGTATTTTGTAGGGACCCATGCATCAGTGAATTAAGTTAAAGGGTTTGGGGAAACATACTGTGTCTCTTACTACTAGAGATGGGCGTGCATTGTGGTTGCAGAGATCCAAACAGACTTCCATGCCTGAGTTTCCACAACCAACAACAAGAACCTTCTTTCCTCCAAAGATGTCTCCATTACCGTACATGCTTGTATGCACAATGGAACCTTTGAACTCCTTCATGCCATCGATCTCCGGCGTGACAACCTCTGCATTCTCTCCGGTTGCCACGATGAGCCACCGGCAAACATACTCCTTCTTTCCCTCCCCTGTACTAGTCCTCACTCTCCACAATCCAAGCCCATTGTCATACTCAGCACTGACAACTGTCTCATTGAACTCCGGCACGATGCCGAACTTCTTCGCATAATTTTCAAGGTAAGATACAAACTGCTGTTTGGTTGGATACTCTGGGAAGCTCACCGGAAACGGTAGGAGAGGGAGTTGGCAGAACTTTTTGGGGAGATGGAGAGAAAGACGGTCATAAGTCTTGAGTTGCCAGAGAGAAGCAATACAGTTTGATCTTTCAAGGATCAAACTAGGCACACCCTTTTCCTTAAGGCATGCAGCCACTGCCAACCCTGATGGTCCAGCTCCAACTATGACTGGCCCTGGAACCCAAACACACGCTCCAGGATTCATTCTCTCTTTTTGATTGTAGTACAGAGGATCATGAACCTGTTTTCCCTCAATTTCTCTCCAAGAATCCATGAGACTTATTTTCTCATCCTTGAGTACTTTGATGAGATGAGGCAGTGTGTCAGTGTGCTTGTGTGTATATATAAGGCTAACGTACGAGATGATGAGTTCTTGGGATATTTATATTGATCTTAATTAAGCTTGGGATTGATTCCTGGTTGGATCCACTCAAGTTTAGTTGCTGGACTGGCCTACTCGAGCTAGAGCTAGTTATCAGGTTAATATTAAATGTAGGACGGCGGGAGCCTAGTTATGTTCCATATGGTTAAGGGGAATCCTTCATCTTCATGTCCTTTTTGATAAAGAGCTTTCTTTTGTTTTTTCTAGAAGATGTCCTGTTTTTTTAGCACTAGTTAGGTTCATGTCCCTTAATTGAAGCGCAGCTCCAATTGTTGTTGAAATCCCTGCCAATTAATAAATACAAGAATTGATTATGCCTGGCAAAGTGCATGGTTTTTGTGCTAAGCATTGATGTCATTAAAACTTAGGATATATTTTGGAAAAATAAAAAATGGCCTCTATGTTCATGAACATATATATATATATATATATATATAAACATATATACATATAAAACAAGTAGTCTAAAAGTATCAGATTCTTATACTTTCCATAAGAAAGAAGCAAAGAAGCTCTGCATCTCTATCTCTGACTATGCCTCTATCTTCATAGTACGTATACGCTTGGTAAGTGAGCAAAAACAGAGAAAGTAATGTGCCAAATAAAAGATGTTCTAGATAATGATTTTTCATATAAAAAGAGAACACTTTGTGGTGAATAATTCTGAAAAGAGATGATAGGTTTATAAAAGAAAATTTTTGAAAGGAATCCTCCTTTTGTTTTTTCTGCAAGGAACTAGTAGTAATTGTGACTTGTGAGGAGTGGAGGAAGTTAAACACACCAGAGAACAATTTTTATCAACTGATAAAAGTTCAAGAATCCAAAATCCGTTGAAATTCTATGTTAACCAACAATCTATATAAGAAATATATTGGAGATAAGTCTCTGATAAAGATTGAGATCTTTGCATGGATTGATGAAGGGTAAAGAATTCCTGAGCGTCAATATCAGGGGAGGGGGAATTTAACTCTTTTGTCATGAGATTGCGAGTCATCTCTCCAAGCTCGGAAAGTCAAGACTACACTTGATAGTCAAGATTGCGAGTCCCCCGACTTGAGTCTTTTTGAGTTGCTTTTCATATATATATATATATTGATGAAAGCGACAAGCGCTATATACAATAAGGGTGCATGCATGGATTAAGAATTAATCTCTAACATGCTCGATCACCCTCAGCCGAGGACCAAAGTATTGGCTTATGAGCCCACATCCACAATTGATGACTTATTACCATTATTGTTTTTAATGAGTCTTAAACTCGAGATCTTTTGATTGTCTCACCTTCGTTTTTCAAAATAAGATCAAGTGCTGCTAGTTTACTAACCATTTGATTTTCATTTATATTCTAACAAGGAAGATAAAAGCACCACATAAGGCATTAAATAAGATGAATATATAAGTTGGGTCCAAGGTAGCACCATGGTATTGGTTTTCACGCGTGGAAGCATGATAGCTTGTTTCATTGAATGCTTAGACATTCCCATGGCCCCTTAATAAGCCTTCTTGTGAGCACCATAAATATATATATATATATATATATTCCATTTCGCCATTTCACAAATTAAGTCACTGAAATGTCAGCATATCTTCATTGCAATTTCTAAGTTTTTATTCCCATGCACTCTTAAGAGATTCTTTGCTGCTTAAGTTCTTGCTTAAAGATTCATTTCAGAAATCCTTGCCTCTGTTTCCTATTGATTGATTGATTGAACTAACAATTGTAACAAGGTTTAAAAATTCAGCATAATCACTCATAGTTTCAATTGAAACAAGCACAATATGTAGGACCCATTGTAAGGTTGTCTGCCTCAAGCTCATCAAAAGTTCAATTAGTACTTGCGCCGCCAATTAAAGCATCGATTGTATTATAATCAAGTTGACAACAAAAGTAAAACTAATCAATTGTGGAAAAAAAAGTTTTTTCCCAAGAAATATGTGTGGGCACAGCACTCACTTCCTTCAAGCAAAGCCCGTCGTCAGTGAAGTATCTAGACCAGTAATCACTGAAGTACTGAATGCATGATTAAGCCGAAAAATATATACGTAAAAGATCAACAAGGGAAGTGACAAGGTGCCATCATGATAATCATAAAAGCTATCGGTGATATGAACTGAAAGAGTGTTCAGATTTGATTAACTCTTTACCATCTAAAGTAAACTAACAGTAGAAAGAGATTGATAATAATAAACTAAAGCAGCACTAAACTATTCCATTACAAAGTGAGAGATGTGAAGAGATAAAAAAGGGAGTGCAGAATCAAGCATTCGAGGTTTCACGTGTATTCTTTTTGGTAATAAAAGCATAATGCTTGAAAGAATTGGATGCATTTCCATCACCAAACTACATTATCATGTTTGACTTAAACAGATATAGAATAATGGTCAGAGAGAGTGACAGAAGGCTTGTCTAGTTCTAGATGAATAGAGGAACAAAGTGCATTTAAGCACTATCTCTTTCTCTATGAATCAAAGCATGCCTTTTGATAGAACGTAAGGCTTACTCTTAATCAAAATACTAAGAATTTCATCAAACAAAGAAAACAATGATACATTCTGATTGATTCTGCTAACTTTTCAAAGTATCGAAAAACATTTCACATAGTGAGCCCTTGCATGCTATCTCAACACTCCAATTCTTGCACTCTTTCTATATACCAACCAACTTTGAAGCAACTTAAATTGTCAAAGGAAATGATTCTAAAGTTACAATGAACGGAAATGCAGTAGGCTTCCTTTTAATAGTTGAGTTTAAGGCATAAAAGAAAAGTAGTAGTTTGTTCATCTCCAAGTAACCCCACACATCCCACCACTGGGAAAGTAAAGAAGATGGAATCCAAGTTAACATCATTTCCCCCACTTCTCCTGAGACATTCTCAAGAGAGTAGACCCGGAAGTCCACTCACTTAAGTTTTATAATGAAACACACAACTCCTCATAATCTTTTCTTGTGATGCAATACTTCATTACTAAAAGGAGAAACGTTATCTTGGAGCTGCTTCCACTTAGAGAGTTTGCAACAATGGATTAGAGCCTCCACTTGTGGTTTTCATTCTTGGCTTAATGGTGACTATTGAATCAGTAGGTTTAAAATGAAATAAAATAGTGCATTAATGGAGGAATGAAGGAACAATGTTAGGTAGAAGCATGATACTGAATTTGGAGATTTGAAAACAGAACTAGTAGTGAATGGAATGTAAGCAGAGATAAGAGTTCTTGATTGCTTTTGCAAAAGGAAAAATGTGGGCTATTTAGAAGGGAAAAAGTGAGGAATGGGGTACATACAAAGTGCATATGAAATGGCCGATCAAGAAGCAAAAAGACAAGTGCTTTTGTTTATTAGAACTAAAGAGTCATGCATACAAAAATTTTAGATGTGTTGCATGCACTCAAGCTCTTTCAATTGGTGCATGATTATAATGGAATTCAATGATAGCGAAGATTGAAACAGTACATTAGTGCTGCAGGTGGACCACCCTCGTCACAGTGTGTTTCACAGGATGCAACTCCAATTTTTATAACTTAATTTATATGTTAGATTGATTAAGTGAAGATAGCTAACACTTGGGTAGTGTTAAGTGGTAGGTGTGGGGTTGAAATTCTATGATCTCATACTGTTTTAATATTATTTATGCCCTGTTCAATTGAGTCATACTACAGATCTTTTATGAAAGAAGTCATATTTTTCACTCTTTTAAAGTTACATGGTAGGGCAATTTGCCATTGTAACGTTATAATTTCTAATATATCATCTTGAGTACATGTGATAAGCTTTCATTACCCCGTGTATTAACACGTTCTACATGATAAATTCTTAAAAGGTCGTTAAACTACCATAACTAATGCACCTCTGTATTTGACTATCCATTTGACAATATTTATCGTTTTTGTAAAATAAAAATAAAACTGTGTGATTGTTTCTCTCATGAGATTTTGCAAGCCAAGCACTTGCATCAGAACCAAATGAAATGATCTATTTGATACAAAGACACATGTATAAACTAATCTAATTAGTACAGTTTATGTAGATTTCATATAGGTGAGTTACTTCAAAAGAGTTAAACTTTTTCATGTACTGTTTCATTCAAGAGTAACATTTAATTGACGTGCATATACATATGCACAGATATGAATCAATGAAAAAAATACTCTGGTAAAATGACTTGCTTTAAAATAAATAATATTTATGAGAAGCATGTTAAACCATATTAACACTCAAATTGAAATAAAGTTAAGTTCTTCAAGTCATGCACATTCACTAAATCATTGACAATTAAAAATAGTTAAAGATAATACAATCTTTCATTTTAGAAAATTTATGGATTTTAAAAGATGAAAAACCAATAAAAAAATTAATTCATAATACAATAAGGTAAAGATCAATAGCTTGTCGGTAAAAAAAAAAAACAACAACAACAGAGGAAGGTAAGACCACACAAACATATTATAATCAGTCCAGTAGATGTAACAAGACTGACGGTCATCAAATAAAACTCATTTAGTTGGTAAAGTCTGCAAAGCAGCCAAATCATAGAACAAGAAAGTACAATCTTGAAATCAGAAGAAGAAACCAAACCAAATCCAAATAGATATAGGTAACAACACACTGCTGTTACACAAGGTTAGTAGAAGCCCCAGATCAAAATAACACTTAGAGAATTATTAGAAAATGGCATTATATCATAAAATGCAAACCATCATTAAGTCGGGACATTCATACAGTAGCACAGATATTAACAAAATTTGGGACAGATGTATCAATGTTTTTCTTGACTCAGCCAACAAAAGCAATGTCCAGGATCCAGTCTCCTGTGTCATTCATAACCTTTAGTTTTAAGAGATGAACCTAGTAAGCAAAGCTAATAACCTACCAGTTTCTATCCGACAAATACAAATAAACAGCTCAAAAGAAGAAAATTTATGTAGAAGACACGAAGCGCGCTTAATCTAATACGAATATATTTCATAGAGTTTTAGGCTTCACAGTCTCGCAACACAATTTTGGGTGTATTCAAGAATCATCGGCTATCAGCTGTCCGCATGAAAGTTACCTAGGAAAACAAAATAAATCAAGTTAAGCAAGAAAAGTCATCTTTCTAAGTTGCTAACTTCAAAGTTTACCAGTTGAGCTTACACCTCAAAAACTCATAAATGATTTAGTAATAGTGCTTAAACTATCAGATTTCCTCTCCCAAAGTTATTAAAGGGCCATAAGTAGTAAAAATTTCTTCAAATCAAAGATATACTAAAGTGTGAATCATAGATGTATAAGGATAATGATATGCTAACAGCAAAGCAACGTATCATCATTCTCAATGCAAGAACAAGATATGAATTTAAGTTGATTCAAAACAAATTGAGGGCAACAATAAACACTCATCCTCTTGAACTTACAACAACGAACAAAAAATGGTACACATTGTTGTGTTCTAACCCAAGACCCACATGATCAAAAGCATTGTTCAATAGATTTGTACCAAGTTCGTAATAAACACTAAAAGTTATTATTAATTTAAAGGTCCAATTTCCACCCAAGTTGCATGAATTTGCAATATTACTCAAGTTTTATGACATTAACCAATACAATGAGTAATAGTCTACCAACAAAATCCAACTAACTCATTACGGCATACATTGCTTTCTAGCAAGCAAATAAATGGTGAAAAAGCTCCAACATAAGACAATACAGAGGGTCCTGTACATATAATGGGAATTGCTAGAATAAATAGTAAACCTCAATTTCATTTTCCTTCTTCCACTCAACTCATTGCCACATTAAGTCATAAAAACACATCTTGTGATCTTAGATTTACACAAACAGGACAAAATACATCTTAGATGGTATTCTCTCAGATTATTATCATCTTAATTTTTTTTTTTCAAAACCAGTCACTAAAAGACAGAAGAAACTAATTTCAATTTGACACATTTCAAATCATACATCTTGTATTGTCAATCATCCACAAAATATTCCATCCAAACACAATATAACGTATCATATAAATGGAATAAGCATTGGCATCCATTGCTTATTATTTCATAGCAATCTCAATTCACAAAGGAACAAAAAATAAAGTTCCCACTATGACAGCTCTTATAACACTATCACATAAATACAAATAGAAACACGATCTCATAAACAAGAGTCTCATCTATAATATAAACATTTGATTACTTCATAGTCAGCAGCAAAGTGAACACTGCCCAACAATATAATGGAACAGCTCGTGAAGATGAGACTTAATTATCATCAATTCTCCCATCCCAACTTAAGAGGATTGCAATTTGCAAACATATAAAGATAGGTTGGAAACTAATTTGGTTCCATGATAAGTAAACATTAGTGACAAATAAGTATTATAATTCAATGGCAGGTGACAAAATCATTTAACAACATAAGAGAGTATCATGATAGCAAATTTTATTGTACCATGACCCATAAAATTTAACTGGAGATCACTAAAAAAAACAAAACAAAACAAAACAAAGGGTTTTAAACGAAGCATACCTATCGCTTTTATTCTACTTGAACTCGAAGTTTGGTATAGGAGCGCTAGGAGAATCGAAACTCTCCAAGATCTCAGTTTTCCCGCTTCCAGACCCATCTTTAACCTCATCTTTCTTCTTCCCGCCCCCAAAGAAACCTCCAAACCAAGAAGACGACGATGCAGTGCTAGGTTCATCTACCGTTGGCGGAGAAGGCATGCCCTGCGGCACATAAGCCCCAGGAAACCCAACAGATGCAGGATCCTCCATCGGAGGGAGGTTCTGTGGTACACTAAGGACGCGGTTGAGCATGATGCCAGCGCCCTCGATTAGGGCAAGGAGCACACCACCAAAGAGCGCGGATCGGGAGGCCGGGCCAAGCCCCTGACGCATCTGCAGGAATCCACCAGTAGCAGCACCTGCGATGATCGAATTCCACGGGTCTTCTTTCTGACGGACATAAACCATGCTGCAATCGAAGGCGGAGAAGAGACCACCCCAGACGGCAAAGCTACCGCCGACCCGGGGAGCGTTCATACGCACAGCCTGAACTCCACCGGCGAGACGCACACCATTGGGGGAGTTGTAAAGGCCCTTGATGAAGTGGAAAGCAGAACCACCAACAGCACCCATGCCGAAGGCACCACCCACATCGTCGAGGATTCGATCAGGGCATGGCTCCCTGGATGTCTCCGGCGTCCCCATCGCGGCTGAGAAGAGATCGAAGCTAGGCCTTCGCGGAGGAGAAGGAGAAGGAGAAGGAGAAGAGCAAAGAGGGCGGCGCGGTTGAAGAAAAGAGGAGTCTTTTATACCTAAAGCGTGTTGTTTGGTTGGGTTTTAATTTTCTTTAATTTTAATTAAAACTATATTAAATATTAATTTGTATTTACAGATAAATGATGACTTCCTAATCCTAGACACTCTCAACATTGCAAATAGTAATTATTTAAATTTATGAAAAATTAATTATTTTTTTAAGACTTGGTTTTAATTTGTTTGATATTAATTAAAATTACATATTTTAAATTATTAATTTGTATTATATATAAGGACCATTTAGACCCTTTTAAAATCTGCAAATGATCATTTAATTCCATAATAAAATTATTATCTATTTTTTAAAAGTCTCTCCAAATAAAAGATCATCATCTATAAATTTAATTAATATTAAATATCACCATATGGATACTTCTACCCTAATTTATGTTTTTTTAATGCCCTCCTCTCTTCTCTGCGTTGCTATTTCTTGCAATTTTTTTTATTTTTGGTAAGATTTGTTAAAGTTGAAATACAATAGTTCTCTATTGTATTATTATGAGTTAGAATTAAATAAATTTGATAAAGGAAAAAGATGAATTTCAACTTTATTATTGGGAGTTAAATCGGGATATCTTTATATTTTTATTAATAGGTTGAATTTTATTTTTGGAGATTGGTTAATGGTTTATATGAGGTTATTTTTATTAATAACTAAATTAGATGATTGATTGAAAATTATATTTGATCAATTGAAGATCATAATAAGTAAGTGATCATAATAGATGAGTGATAGTGTCATTAACTCTTACGTAAAAAAAAGTGAAAAGTTTTATTCTCTTCCAAGGTATAGGCCATATTGTCAAAAAATAAATATTGATGTGTTTGGTTCTAGCTTGGTTGAGCACTTTAGTCAGGCAAGCCTGCTAAGTAAGGAGAAAAATATATATATTATAGGTAAAATAGTAAATTCAAAAAAATCAAGAGTAAGTAGGGATGCATTGGTCATGGGAGACTCTATAGGAACCAAAAAACAGATGTTAGAAACTTAATGAGGATGTTTTGGTCATTTTATTCTTTGTATTATTTTAATTAATAAATAAAAATTTTATAATTGTTAATATATTTTTATTATTTCATTAAATTACATTCTGAAAAACAAATAGAATAATGTTTTTACTCCATTTTAGTAATCCGGGAGGATTTCTCACCGACTCTGGATATCCTTGGAAGAATTCTTTTGGCTGTGTGGGCGTTGGACAGCATTATGAATTCCTCTTCTGGCTGCGTGCCACATAGCATTATGAATTGCTTGCCTGGTTTAGCATATTCTTTCTCTCCAAGGTAGCAAATTCAATAATAAGAAAAAAAAACATAATATTAGCGTTATATAAAATTTATATATTATTTAACCCTTTTGTTCAACATGATCTCATGTGGGGGGTGGCAATTCGTGTAAACGGATCTAACCGTGTCGTGTCAAGATATGAATATAACACCCAAATGCTAAACTCAGACCCGATATGATTATTAATTATGTCTAGCTTTCTAAATACATACACAACCCATATATGAAGCGTATAACACGAGTTGACCCATTTGCCCGTTTAACCAGCTTAATCTGTAATTGGGTCGTGTAACATAACATAACCCATATAACCTGTTTTTACACAAAATTCATGACAAACAAATTTGAATTAAATCCAAAATATATTAGTTAAAAATCCAACAAACATATATCAATATTTAGATATTTAAGTCCAACATACATAAATATCTAAAATCTAATATATATTCATATGGGTTATAATTACTTTTTACTCATATATTTGTGTACATCGTGTATTTACACGGATTGACACGAATACGACACAAAACCGTTTAATTTAAGCGTGTTTTAACCGCCTAATTTAAGTGTATTTTAATCGTGTTGACATGTTTACGGACAAACCCATTTATACTGACCCATACACGCTTTAAACTCTATAAATCGTATCGTGTCATATAATCATACCAGTACCCATTATGCCACCCCTAGCGTCATGGCACAATGATAACACTCAAGATATTTGCATTAAATTTTTGGCTTATTTTCCTCTCCTGTCATCAAACTAAATAAAACATGAACAAATAATGTTTAGGATGATGTGGCACTTAAAATTTAAACCAAGGTCTTTATTTTAAAATTCACACAACTAGAACTAGACTATACTGGAGATTTTTATTTTTCCGGATTGGAATAATTTTGGGTATAGTGTGATACTTCAATCCAAATTCCAAACACTTGAAGATGAGTTCCAGCCGCTGGTTCCAACCAAATATTTGAATTAATTCAGTCAAAACAGTTCAAACATAACACTTTCAAACTAATCCAAATATAGCAATGTGACTTCCTTCAAATCTACACTGTTTACAATAAGATTAGTACAAACACAAAATCAGGTGAATATCAGGATAAGTTTTGGAGCTGTTTTTGCTTGCCTTCAATCTGATGGCTTTCAAAGACTTAAGTTCCAAAATCCCTAATGTAATGTACCGTGAAAAAAATTCAAAGGTGCTCCCAGATGCTATATAGCAAGGCTGTTCTCAACAGGCAAGGAGGCAACCACCGCGCACGTCGAAAGATACTTGGTTAGGGCTAAAAGGAAGTTCACTGACTCTTCATTTTCCAGGGCTGAAGTCATCCACTATGTTTCATAATCCTCTAGCTGCTAGTTTGTAATTTGGAAGGCAGCTAAGATTGGATGAGCCAGTATCTTGCAAAGAGATACGTGGTTTGATTGCATACTAGTGCTTTAGCCAGTAGTTTCTGAGCTGAGCCATATGCAGTAGAATTTCATCCCGGCCCTGATTAGTGACACTACTGGTCATGATCCAAGGCGGTGTTGACTTGAAGAACTCATTTATGAGGTTCTGAAAATCTTCAACATTCTCTTCCGGTCTCTTTCCACCATTCTTCTTCTTCTTGCGTTTGTCACACTTGGTGAAAACTAGAGTCATCGGTATCTGAAGGAGCAAGTTGAAGATGGATGGAGCATTAGGGAACAAGAAATCGTAAGGTGGAACAAATTAATTATGATTGGCCCGCGAAAATGAGTGTGGACAGCAACTCATATAAGCATCTCTTTTCTAAGCTATAGGAATTTAAGATGATTATTAAAATTGTGATTTGCGAAATGCAAAAACTGGCTCCTTCATGCATTTCAGTATTCACTAAAAAGAGGAGATGATTCCTACACCCTAGGAGACAAAGAACATAAAAGGTTAAAAAAATAAAGAAAAAGAAGTAAAACTCTATCTAGATTCTATCAGATGATGAGCGGCATTGCCCACGACAAGATATGTTCTTTTTACTTGTATAAGAATGTTTCCGCTACTCTAGGCATCAATCAAATTATGCTTAGTTATTTATTTATTTGTTGGTATCATCTTGCTAACTTAAGTTTATAATGCTTTCATGCTATGGAATATATCTCATCAAAGTCCCCATAAGGGCAAGATGCATGAACTAGTTTGGCAAATCCCAAAAATATGATCACCGCAGAAAGCTTTTTATTTCTAGAAACAGGCACAGGCAATAACCATATGATTAGACTGGTATAAAATCTTCTTAAAAGAACATTTTTTAACTCAAAACATTAAGGTTACCTGATTTTGTCCAAGCCAACTAGCATATTCCAGATCTATCTGCTTTGCAGGGATGCTGGCATCTATAAGGAGAAATACAGACACTAATGACTCTCGTTTGAGAAAGTAATCTTTTGTAAAACCATCCCAGTCAATTCGAACTTCCTGTGGCGCAGCTGCATACCTGCTCAATATACACATTAGTAATGACTATTGTTATAAATCAACAGAAAAGTTTCACAGGCTGATGAAAGAATAATGATATAAGTTGCATAACACAAGCAAAAAACGCTAATCACTTTTCTAGCGATTACTAAATCTTCGTGGCAATAATTGCAGACATGGTTTAAGGAAACTTTTTGTAAAAAATTACAATTGTAGCATCAGGTTGGTAGGACCAACTTCACCAAGTTTTAGCCATGACATAAATGTGACCATAAGGCCAATCAAGCACACAATAATCTGCCTTGAACAAAGTTTGATGAAGAAAAAATAACTACATCATCGCAAGTACTCAATCTTGTTGACAAGGGTTGATGTTAACTGACACTGCAGACCATTGCAAAGTTTCCAAAGACAAACTCCTCTGCGACACCAAGCCAACCATAGCACAACAGAATATTCACATTAAATTATCATGGCAGACTCAATAGTAAATTGTTCACAAATGTGAGACCTGTACTTGCAAGAAGCAAGAACTATCTATACACATCAATAATTAAAATTTGATCATTTGATGAGAAGCTCTGAATATTGCACTTTGCTAAGATGATTCAAACAAGAAAAATAATCAACTAGTACTTAAATATTGAAACTAACCTTATCAAGCTTGAATGCTTCCAGTCTATTTGTAATATAAAAAAAAAAAAAAAAACACAACTATGAATCTCTAAAGAACCATAATGGGAAAGCTTCTAATCCCAGTTCATCGCTCAAAAGCACTATGTTTTGCATGCAAGACACTTCTTATGGCCTGCTTCATTCAACTAACCAGGACTTTAGCAACAGACATCAGACCTAGCCTCCATCAAGAACAGACCAATCTATAAATCGCCAATCAAAAAGAAGCCAGTGTGTTGGTTTATGAGCTTCTTCTCAAGCATGATCATATTGTCATGTTTCATCTCATTAACTTCATTCCAACCCCAAAAACTGCTTAAGAGAAGTAAGATAAAAGCTTCACCATCTGTTTTCAGAACATCTATTTGAAGAAAACAACCGAGTTATTTTTATCTGAACAAAAAAAAGGTAAACTCAGAGCACACAAACAGAAAAAAAAAAATGCTCTAAAACGAAAACAAGCAGCAAAATCCTTGTTTTAAATCAGGAAACTAATTCAAAATCAACCAAAAAAAGTGATATTAAACTGTATATAGATTCGTACCCATATCCAGGCAAATCGACAAGGTACCAACTGTCATTTATCCGAAAATGGTTGATGCACTGCGTTTTTCCTAAAATTTAAAACAAGATTCTTAATCAAATAAACACCAATGACTAGAATCAAAGAAAATAATAGTTTCACAGTTTGAAAAAGGCACTCATCTACCAGGTTTCTTCGAAGTGAGCGCAAGGCGCTTGCGCCGGACGAGAGAGTTCAGGAGGGAAGACTTGCCGACATTGGATCGCCCGACGAGGGCGAACTCCGGAAGCCCATCGGCGGGGCAATCCTCCGTCTTTTTACTGCTCTTCACGAACTCAGCGGTGGAGACCTGAGCATCCCGCGCGTAGGGCCCAAGCACGATGTTGGAACCTTTGAGCACCCTCCCATCGCTCACGAACGGGCCTTTGGGAAGCTGAACATCAGGAGGGATGAAGAGCTTCTCGAGAGGGAGATGGAGCTGAGGATCGTCGGAAATCGACTGCGCGTCATCGGAGAAGGAAGGGGGGATGGAGATGGAAAGATCGGGAGTGGCGGAGACGGAGGGGATAAGAGTGGAATTGAAGGCGAGGGGGCGGAAGAAGGGATAGAGACGAGTTGGGGTTGAGGTCGAGATGAAGAAGAAGCGGGGGAGGATGCGGGGCTGGAGGAGCATCGTATCGAGCGGCAGAGGCGAACCCTGCACTAAGCTGGAGATTTATCTTATTTTCAAACAAATATATATATATATATATATTTATTTAATTACCCAAAAACAAAATATCATCTTCATTTAAAATTTTTAAAATTAAATATACAGACTACTAACATCCCGCACACCCTCCTCAACTAAAATCACATCCAAAACTAGTGACTGATTACCATTATTGCTTTTAAACAGTGTTGAACTGATGTTTTCACAATAAAATCAAATACTGTTACTTTACCTTCTTGTTTTTGGGTTTTGTATTTAAAAATATGAAAATAATTTATTTTGATTTTGAATTTTATATATCTATTTATTTATATTCTAAATTATACAAATGCATTGATTTTAAACAATTTATTCGATTGATGTGGCAAAATATGTATTAAAAGGCCCAAAGAAAAATTAATAAAATTATATATTTAATATTTTTTATACTTTAGACGTAAAATTTAAATAGCCAATGCCGTTGCATTGGCGAAAAATAATAGTAGCCAAAATCTCCGGACACTAGTGTTATTTATCTCAATCAATTGCCTTTCGTAAACCTGTGTTTTTTTTTTTCTTTTTTTGTTACAAATAACAAGCCCAGACCAAAAAAAAAAAAAATCAATCGACTATACAAATGGCACCCTGATCTTTATACTGAACGCAGGCATTCCCCTACCCAAAACTGAGGAAAAAGATATACAACCCATGGGTGAGTACCCATCATAACAGCAATGCAGGAAAAAGGCAGAGCTTGTTAAATTCTTCTCTGATCCACATAAAAGCCGACAACTCTTGCTACATATGCATGTATTATCTTCTGGTGTAAGGATTCCAACTCAATCAAGGATAGCAAGCAAACTTATAACCTCACAATAAGAAGGTAACCGTTGCTGTGACATAGATTGAACGAAAACGTCATCTATTTTCTTCAACTCCTCCGAACTGCTCCTTTTCTTCGTGAAAGCGCCTAATAACATCATCTAACTCAGGGAATGTAGCTAGGAGGAGTAGCTCCAGCAGTTCGAATGCTAGTTGCTTCATACAAACAGAGGACTGCATTAAAGAAAAACTAGATCAGGCCATAAAACAGGGCATTGTTCTCCATTAAAAAATCCAAGGGATTTGAATTCAACAGATGTAATGTTGCATGTTGCACACGAGTCATTTTAATGATAACAAGTGATTCGTCCAAACTATTTTATACATATCAAGGCAAGTTCTAGGTGAGAGAATCACCTGAAGAAAGAAGTAAATATCCTGGGCGCATCTTTCATACTCTTTTCGACCAACAAGACTTACAAGAGCTGCTGGAGCCTTATCTGTAAGAGTACAATTGACAGTGTTACAAAGGTGGAAAGCAAAATGAAAATTGCACAAAGAAATCAACAATTATGATAGGAATGTTCATGTCTGTAAATTGCCTAGAATTCAGTTTGTTTTTCCTCATGCAATATGTAAAGATAGTACACAGGTAAATTGAACAGGAAACACTGGCATAGATGGTAAACACCCGCATTTGGAAGAGATTATCAAGTTCTGGTTTTGTTCTTATAATCGCAGCATTCTAATTAAGCATTGCAAACTATTCTCACATGAATGAATTTTCATGTTTAAAGGAAAAATGTACCTGATGGCATATCGGAATGCAATTACAAGCAAAAGAAAACAGCAGAAACATAGGGCTCACCAATTATTAGCTCATGGACAAATTTGGCACGGCGAGCAGCCTCTAACTGTTGTTCTTCAGTCAACAAGTTCTTTGTTTCCCTCTGATCGCTTCCTGACTTTGGTGAAGGAACTGGAGGCCTTGGCTTGCGATTAGGATGTTTAGTTAAAAATATTCCGTCCGGCCAGAGGATCTATTCCAGAAATTGATGACAAAAATGCAGTATGTTACAAGCAATAGATAAAAATTATCCTAACATAGACAAATTGGAGACTGCTGACAGTTTTAGACCAGAACAAGCTTAGTCACCATTCAATAAAGTTTGATTGATAAGCAACAAAAAGAACATTCTTGGAAATACATAAATCAGTTTGCACATGATAAAAAGTCCAACATATAGAAGCAATCAAAGTTTTTCAGGCAAAATGTCCTAAGATTGAACTGTGATAATTTTGATTCAAGCATTGGTCGCTGACAAAATATGTTCCACACAACAACCCTGGTCACAACAAAATGATCATCCTTTTCAGGCTTACTTGTTCAAGCCGCTTGATTGCAGAAGCAATTACTGATCCTCTTCGCAGGAGCTGGATTTTCTGAATTAACCAGTCATCAAAAGCATCTCCCATCCCCAATTGTAGCAATTGTTTGGCTACCCAAAATGCTTGGCGCCTAAAGGTTAAAAACAGATTTATAATAAATTATTTTGCTTAAATTAGGAATGATCAAGAGACAATAAATTAGTGCATACCTAATCCAACCACCATCCTGTAGCTGAAAAATTACATCTACCAAATCCAATATCGGAACACTAAGATTCGGTGGCACCCACTGCATGTGAAAGAGTGGCACTTCAGTATGTGCATGGACAACAGCTTAATAATATTTCTTTCATCCAAATAAGTTGGAGCCAAAGTTTAAATAGAGATGCAGGAATGTATAAAAAAATATCAGTCAGGCATATTATGATTAGTACAGTGAAGTTCAATGTATAACACTAATCATGCATCTTATGAAGTCTTGAGGCAATAACACTCATTCTGCTGACATATAACTTACTTCAGTTGGAATGATTGATTCCTCGGAAACTTCAACAATCTGAGACGCATACGGTAGATCATCAGCTCTGCTTACTGTATCTGTTGAATTCTTGACAGATTTTTGGGTGGATGATGCAAAATTCTCAAACCTATTCTCCGAGTCACTCCCAGAATAATCCTGATTTGCATCTTTTCCTTCCTTCCTAATATGCATTACCATAGTCTGGTCCAAGGTTTTTTTTCTCAATCTCAAATTATCCGATTCAAAGTAGCCCTGGTTCTTTTGGCCCTTATAATCTTCACTGCCAGAAGTCAATGTTTCTACTGTGGAAAATATTTGGCCATTTAAATCATTCTTTGAATTGTGATCTTTTGAAGTCTTTTCATGCATCTTATCTTCCAGGTGCACTACAATAAAAAATACAAGGTAACAACAAGTCACGAAATCTGGTAAAAGGAACTTAGCAGATGTTTGAAGTACAGATAGATCACAAAACTTATTAAAAATTAAATACAATTTCACCTGATAATGTTTGGATGATTGAGAGAGAATCAGAAAACATATAAGTCTGCAAAGTACAGAAGCATCATAACAGTTTTCTTCCACTAGAAATAAAAACAGATGAACAAAATAATAATAATAGTAGTAGTAGCAATTAAACAAGACAAAACACTAACCTGTGAATCAACGCTAAGGAAATCCCAGACCTCTATGGATCCAGAAATAGTCGGAAGCTGAAGAAGTTTCTGAGAAATGAAAAAGGAAAAGGCACATGCCCTTGTAAGACAAAGACCACAAGAGGAAAATGCATAATAGGCAGGCGCAATTCATGAGCTTATTCCATGTGGCTGAACTAATAACAGACACATGTTTGATTCAGGATGCTAGACAAATTTTAACATTGCAAAGCAAAGAATGTTCACTCTCATCATCTTAAAAACATAAGGAGCCACTTGGCTATCTAGTTACCAGTGAAGGATAATAACAGAAACTTATTTCCATACAGCAGATTAAGGATATGTAGAACAATACAGCAGATGAGTACAAATGAAAGGCTAAAGGACAAAGTTAATTTGAGAAACGATTCAAGGATGCAAATCCAGTGCAATGAGTAACCAAAACCTACTCCATATCTTCTTTTCTCAGTTTTTTTATCATTTCTTAATTTCAAGTTAAGCATAGTACTTGAGTAAGAAAATATCACCTTCAAATATTGGTCCAGCAGTTTACATCTTTCTTGAATGAGAGGCACCTCAAGTCCTGATGAAAGGAAATGTTTTGGGGGCAAAGAAAGATTATATTCAGAAAATTCTTTAAGGCGACGATGTAGCTCCTCAAAATGGCGAAACCTAAAACAATTTTGGCTTACTATCCATCAGAGAGAAAATTAATTTCAACAAAACAGGACGAAACTTGACCTGTCATAACCAAAAAATTATTGAGGAAGAGTAGAGATCACTTTCTGCCTAATTACACACCTTCTTTTGATGGACCAGCAATTATTATTTGCATCAGTCACAGCAATTGAGTATACAGCAAAGGTTCCCGAACCACTCTTCACAATATTGGCCCCTAATACCTGTCAAAGAAAATTAGATTGCATTTCCACTTACCACATTAACCAAATGATACTATATGGAATAATAAGATAGCTAGACAAGGTTAAACTTATTGAGTTTATCATGAACTACCTCGCATCTCAATTTTAGAAATGAATCTGCCAATACAGAAGTTTCAGAAGATGCCAGAGATGAGTCACAAAATTCAGATGTTGAAATGGATGGTATAGATGAAGAAGAAGCAGCAGCTCGGTCACTACCAATTCTACTCCAAGATTCCATATGATAATGATCAATTAGGTCCTCAGCTTTCACATCTTTACTGGATGAATTGAGTATATCTTGGCCATCTCCAGACAAGAAGGAAATTCTTTCAACCTCCTGCCACATAGGCAACTTCTGATTGCTTAACCTAGATCTTCTCCTCCCTGATAAAGTTCTTGAGGTTCTTGGGTGGCGAACATGATTCTTAACACTCTTTTTTGATAAATGGATCTCTGGAGTTTCAAGAGGGTGCCGTATGCGGGAAACAGAAGCATTTTTCTTATTTTTACTATCCCAAACTTTTGTTCCAGGAGAACCCAGGCCAGTCACAATGTTGCTCTCATCGTCATCGGTTGCATAAGAGCTGTCACTATTGACTTCAAACTCCTCCTGATTGAAGTTGTCTGTTTCTTCATGAAATGAAACCTCAGACGTAAATGAACCACTGCCATTGGGATGAACATGCAAGTGTTCTTCCAAATATGAACCTTTAGCTTGGAAGGAATAACAGCTTTGGCTTGGTACATGGACTTTGGCGGTTTTGTCTTGTATCAGGTAATTAGATGTAACTGTAGGATAATGTGAAGCATCAGAAATTCCTAAAACTGTATTCTGCTTGGCTTTAGCTGCCTGATTTATAGTTTCCTTCTTTATGTAATTTCTCCCTTTTGTCCAAATATTTTCCAAATGCTCTGGTGCAAGAGCTTGAGTCTTTCTCTGTGAAATCATATCCAATGCCTGTGCCCATTCGCCACCAGACTTACGTGCTGCCGCATTCTTTCCTTTCTGATCTAGAGAATTTGTGCACAAAAGGTTAGTCAAATATGACGAGTGACCATCAATAAGACCAAATTTAAATTAATGGAACTACTCACTGCTAGCAACATTACCAGTATAATTAGCACCAGTTGATATGTTATTTGAAACCCTTTCATCAGAGGCAAATCTCAAGTTCTCCTGCTTAAATTGCACAAGCTCAACACCAATAGTCGAACGATCTTGAAATCCAGAAAATTGAGCAGGTACTGCCTTTGAAGATCCATTTGGTTTAACTGCATGCACCTCTTCTGCTGAAGGTTTGGCTCCTTTATCCGCCTTCTTAGCAGTAACAGATAGAACCAATGCCTCAATCTTTTCATTAATTACTCTGGTGTAAAAATTGAGAGACAAGGCTAAAAGTGAATAAGAGCAACAGAAAAATAATGAAAGTAACTGAAATGGAAAGGCCAACTACCTTGGGCAAGCTAGGTTCAGAACTGGCCGAATTACAGCACAGGCAAGAAGCTCTCTGACTGTATATCTGAAGAAAGAGCATTGCAGATCTTCAGGCTTAAAGGTTAAGGAAATAAGTCCTTCCATCAATTGCTGCAAAACCTGGGGCATTTTAGGCAAATAAATCATCTCAGTGCTAGGCCACTGGAGTTGTAAAATTTCTTGGGTAAGATGTAATGCGGGCCAAACTTTAAATAGATCTAGAAAAGTAAAGTATTGCATGCCTTTTTTTCTTGTATAGGCTTATGTGTGCGCTCACAATAAAAAAAAAAGGAGGGCAGGTAAGGATAACATGATTTGAAGTTTCAGTTTATGTTCAATAACATTCTGGAAAACCAAGGTAGCAGTGCATGGGCGATCAAATAGAGCACATAAAGACACTAAAAAATAAAGAAAAAGTTATGCATTCATAACAATGATAAATGCCAAATATTATATAGTTTGCATTAGTTTTATATAATGGGGTAAGAACAATCTCTAGCCAATGCAGTTGTGAATCCCAGTCCTGCGGTGGTTTACTCTGAATGTAAAGAGTGGTGCACAGATCACCTAAAGAGATGCTAATTCATCCAATAAGAAAGCTCCAAAATAAGTTGCAAGACAAATGCTTGTTGTTTATCTGTTATTCTGTTTCTAGGTGACAATTCACAAAGCACTGCAGAAGGCTCAAAAAGGAATAGAAATCACACGAGGATCATCACTGTCAATGAAGAATTAATGACTATTGACTAATGACACAAATATGACTCGTATGTCGTCCAAAAACAATTGAGAGGAGTTTATCAGTTACAGCAGATATTACACTCAACAGGCAGGTACTAGATCCTACCTTGTGCTCAGCCTCAGCAGAAAATAAAGCTGGATGCAACTTCCCATCATCTGCCAAAATTAGCCGCATTTGTATGTCTCTGTAATCAATGGATAGCTTCTTCAATTCTGGTTTTTCAATCTTGGCCTGACTTGAGCGATACAGCTCCAAATGGTTGCAAAACAAGTTGATAATATCCCTGCAGTGGCAGATATTTTCACAGGAAAATAAAGTTAAAGTTTGGGTTCAAGAATTCTAAATCGCTTTCAAAAAACAACAATAAAGAGAAATAGGCTCGAGTTTGGATTTAAAAATGGATGTGGCTTATAAAAGAATAATAATAATAATAATAATAATCAAGAAATAAGCTAAAGATGGTTAAAGAAAATCTGAGATGAGTCTAAAAAATTTTTCCAGAACTCTGACCTTGTGAGAAGATAAATGAGATTTACATCTCTAGCACGACTTGATATCTCTCCGAGTACCCCATTGATGATTTGGACCAGTTCTTCTGGAGCATCCTTGTCAGGAGTTATACGACAGTACCACAGATCTGTCACCCACTCAGAAACTAAATGCCTTGTCAATTGCTCAAGTGCTGCCTCAACAGCAGGAGAATTCACCTTTGCTCTCCAATTCGGTCTTTCCAAGGGTAACTTGGAGAGGTCTATAGATTTCTTTCGTGAAGATTGATTATCCAGTGGTTGTTTATCGCTGACTGAGCTCCTTCTTCGAAGATCAAAATCCAGAGAGATGTAACGAAAGAATAATATTATGGCAGCAGCGGCAGGAAGGTTAACCCAAACTGAGGAACTTGTTACTGGAAAATAGGTGACAGTATAACCACTATATTATCAGTTGAACAGCAATAAAACCATATAGAAATTCATACTCAGATACTCTAGAAAAACCATCTCATATTGAACCAAAAAAAAAAAAAAAACACTATGTTATCAGTTAAGCAGCAATAAAACCATATAGAAATTCATACTCTAGAAAAACCATCTCATATTGAACCAAATGTGCCAAAAAAATGGCTGTCTCCATGTTAATTAATATGAAGCAAGTCACATGTTCAAAAATAAAATAGAAATCATGTTGTGAAATGCCATGAATCATAAAAAAATGATATTTTTTTCACACATTTAATAACGCTCAAGTAGTTTAAAACCAACAAATTCAAGTTGACAGTAGCCCTCATTTCAACATCCATCTACATTGCCAATGAAAATCCAGAAACCAAAACCCTACAAAATCTTCACCATCCACTGCAATCAAACATATGAACCGAATTGCAAGTATGCTACAAAAACAAGCAAAGAGAATTGAGAGTGGGATTGCATACAGGACATAAGATAGGAGAGACCAAAAACGCATATGAGGAGCAGAACAACCCGCTTCTTGGCCTCCTCCCCCAAATCCCGCAGAGTCGGCCGGCCAGAGCTCATCCCTCCAATCCGATCAAAGCCAGCGGCAATCGGATCAGGGGGGAGAGAAGGGGGGGATCGATGAGGAAGCGATCGAGGGATTGGATTGAAGAGAAGAGAGAAGGGTGATGAAGGTGCTCTGGTTCCACTCTTGGACTGCTTTTCTCGCCGTGGATCGTCGACTGGACTTCTCTCTCGCTCGCATCTTCTTCTCGATTCCGATGTTGGTTTGGAGAATAAGGTGTCCTGAAGGACGATCAGCGTTTCCCACCTGGGAAACTTCCCCTTTCGATTCCCAGTTGGGAAACGGAGGGAAACGGCCTCAATAGAATGGTTAGTTTGCTTAGACCCGGCGCTAACTGTTTTGGGGTTGTTGCTGGTATGGACACATACATCTGTTTATTGTTTGAATTGTATTATTATCTGAAGAAAAAAATAATCCTTGAATTACATGTAAGAAAAATAAAATTGTGCTCTAAAATTGCAGATAAAAGGATTTATCTATAAAAAGCCTGTAAATTATCATAATTAATATATTTTTTATACCTGTCTTTCCTTGACTAATAGTTTTTTTTTTATAAAAAAAATTATAATAATTCTAGACTAAATGTTAAAAATGAAAGTATTTGCAGACAGCTTAATTTGGCTTGAAAATAATGATATTATTATCATGCATTATGCAATAAATTAGTATATGAGTTTATCTTGTTCTAGAGATTGTGAGTTTGTCAAGGGAGATTTGGAACATTTATTTTTTAATGTTGTTATTGGTAAATTTGATTAGAATGAAATGAAAATATATTTAATTTTTTAATCTTTCGGTTAAAGACATAATAAAAATTTTTCAAATATTTAGTTTTTAGGTGTTTATGGTTTATGAAAAAAAAAAATTGAGGATGCAATTTGCACGGTGAAGAGAAGCTTCGATATTTTGGGTTCTGTATGAATGATGTTAGCGATCATGGAGAGTCGATCATCATGATAGCTAGTTATTCTTACTTTAAAAGTAGAGTTTGTTTCAATTCAGGAGATAACCGCCTCTCATCTATCTATGCAGGATAGTGGGAGACATTATTTTTATGGTTTTTGATATTGTGTGTGTGTTTTTCCATATGATGATAGTTGTATTTTTATTTTTATTTTTCTCTGTATTATATTCCCTCTTTATAATCCTTGTATTTTTCATTTAATATAAGTGATTTATTTTTTTATAAAAAAAACTATCGTTAATATACAACTTCATCATATAAATGTAAATCTTTATCTGTTTTTTACATTAATGTAAACAAAACCACAAAGTCTCAACCATTAAGTTTGGAGAGATTAAAACCCTTAAACTTGATTGTTTAAAATATCATATAATATATATTTTTTATGAGATAGAATAAAAATCAAAATAAGAAGATTAGTACTAAGCCTTCAGAATTAAACCTGGGCCTGTTTATGGCCCAAGCTTTAAAAGCCTTCTTATCACCTATTATATATATATATATATAATGACTCGCAAACACTTGCATTAGCATCCATTCATATAAGCTAATACAACGTCCCCGGATAACCTCAGAAGATGAAGGACATCTATGGGAGCAGTTGGATTAGGCTACTCCTATTTTTGTAAGATTTTACTAACGTGCAGATTTTTTTTTATTATTATTATTAATAGGTTATAAGCGTCCTCATTTAATGGATTGTTAAATAGATAAATAGATGCGGATGTGCATTAGACGAATCTCCTAGAAAAATCTCCGTCTTATAATTTTGGAGGAGTGAAATCACTATTTTTTCCACAGAGGACACAAATCTAGACTCATAAATAGCACTGCTAAACAGTACTAGACCCCGAGTGTACATTACATGAACAATATAGGAACATTACTGTCGAGGGAAGAATTCAAACATTTGCTCTTTTTTTTTAACACTATTATGTCATAAAATTAGACTATCCAATGGTTGATACAAACACCTTAATTGATTCAAACTATTCATATATATTGAAAGAGGTTTGTATTTTTCATTGATCAATCAATTATACAGAGGTCCTATTTTATTCACTGGTAGAATAATCTTAAATATATATATATATATATATATTCTGATCCTGATTTACAATGATTTCAAATATTTACCCTCTTACAAAATTAGAGGAGCTAATTTAAGAGAAAGAATATTTAAGAATAATTTGAAGTTCATTTTCAAAATATACTTGATTTGTTATCATACACACACAGAGACTATGTATTCGTATGAAGCCAGTGTTATGGGTCCAGCCCATATTTGCAATATTTCATATTGCTTTTGTTGTTTATGTTGGGCCTTTATGTTGGACTTGTTATGTCTTATTTCTTGGGTCCATTTGGCATTGATATTAGGGTTTCCAAGAGAATCTTCTTTTGGTGATTTTTATTCTTTGGTTTTGGCTGTACAACATGAAAAAGGCGACTGGCAATCAAAGAAGAAAAGAGAGAGCTTAAGAGGGGTTTGTTATTCCCGGTTTTTGTGTGTGCAGTTTTGATCAACTCTACGATCGGAGGTGCTCCCGTGGTCCGATTTTTGCTCAAATTTGGCCAGCTTGTTCCCTGACAAGAAGGGCTTCATTTTGAACGGTCGGATCGTCCCTCAGGTGCTCTGGTTTGGTCGAAACGCAGCTTTTAATGCATGCCAGCTTAGGGTGATTTCTACACTTTTTTGCTTTATCTTGATCTCTCATTGTTCTTGAAAATTGTTGGTGGGTTGTGAATCCTTTGTTGACTTATTTGGGGTTCTTTTGCCCTCAATTTATCAATAAGAGAAGTAAAGGGTGGACTCCTTGAACGGTCACGTGGTTTTTATCCTTCACATCGAAGGGGTTTTCCACGTATAAATTGGTGTGTGCTGTTTGTGATTTATTATGGGTTGATTGAATTGTTTAATTGGTTGGTTGTCTTGATTGTTTGACTTTGTGAGTGTCGTAGAGACCTCTGGCGATCTTTACAGCCAGTGCAATTCAGGATCCTGTGGTATCCAAGGTACTGGCTCTAAAGGATCAATGTGCAACTCCTATTATATATATATATATATATATGTATTATACGGCACCATTAATACACAATTATATTTCAATTTTATTTTCCCGAGCTAGATTAGAGTTATTTGAATAGAAGAAGCACGATTCTCAAAGTTCACAATTCAACTAGTACATACAAAAATATAAATATATCTTACAACTATTAAAATTATTAACACCCATATCCCATGGGTACATGAAAAAACTTTAGAAAACTAGAGAAGAAAGGGGAGAAAAACAAATAAAACCGGAAGTACTAGTGAAAATAAATAAATAAACATTTTTATTGACATCTAGGTTAAATTTAAACTAAACCAATATAATTCTAACTATAAACTTTTAAAAATAAATAACAATAAAACTGAAATAATAATAATAATAATATATTTTTATCCACGTTTTTGCAGAAATTATTCCAAAAAAAAAATATTTTCTTACCGGCTATTTAAATACTTCAAAATTATATCTTCCAATTATCTTTAAAAACTTCAAAATTTACACATCCACAAGAAATTGAAATTCTTTAATTACCACAAAGAGTCCATATATTCATTATCATTTAATAATAAATTAAATAAAAAAACAAATATAAGATTTTTCATACCCCACAAGAAATATATTGAGATATTTTTTTAAAATTTAAGGTTTTTTCTTAAGGGTATACAGTATACACACACATAACTCAATAAAATATTAATTCCGAGAAGAAATTCCGTACAGACAAAAAGATAGGAAACCGTAACGTGGACGGAAAAGCGACGTGACTCATCCAACGTGGCAGATGGACACGTGGCATCCATACGATGGTGGGGATCAGGTTATTGAAACGTGTGGATATCACGTTGCTTGCGAGATATTTTTATTCTCATTTTTTCGTTTTCCCCCTCGTTTTTTTTCATATTTAAATACTCCCAAAAAAATGGGAAAGAAAATGGTCTGATATTATTATCTCTCTCTCTCTCTCTCTCTCTCTCGCTCTCGCTCCCACGTCTCACCAGAGCTCCGCCATCGCCATGGCGGCAATCGCGAAGCTCCAGATCTCAGTGCAATCTTTCTACCACCCTAGCTCCATAGATTTCTCCTCCATACCCAACCGGAACTCGAGCCCCTTTGCTTATTCTGGCCGGAATCCGAGCAGACGTGATGGAGTCTCTTCCTATCGATGGTGGAAGCATCGGCATTTTCTGGCTCCGATGAGGTGTAGATCGTTTAGATCTGAGGAGGAGAAGACTGGACGAGCGCCATTGAAGCGAAAGGGACCTCTTTATTCTTTGAAATCCCTGATTCTCAAGGTTTCTGGGTTGCCTTCTCAGTCTGGTGGTGGAGAGTATAGGAAGGCCGCCGTAGAGAAGGCTGAAGAGATTTTCTTTTCGGTGAGGCATTGATTTGCAGAGCTTTTTTTACTTCTAGGATAGACGATGATGATGTTTTGTGTGTAGATAAAGCCATAAAGGTGAAGCTTTTTACTAATTTCTAGTTATTACTCTGAACTAGCCATTAATTTTCATGTGAATTTTGAAATTTTTAGTGGTATGCTAGTTTCCAATGGCTTGTAGTACCAACTCTCACATCTTTCTTCATGGTATTTGATTTAGGATTGTTATTGTTTCTTATGGTTAGTGGAACCAATATCATTTGGAGTAGCTAGCTAAGTGATACTTTGTCTTTTATCTAGGTGTATGCTTGAATATTCTTCTAGTATTAGAAGAACTGTTGTTTATTATTTGCTTGTCTTGGTATGAATATACTCTTTTCCCTCTGTTTAATTGTAACTTTTATTTGATGTTGAGACAGGTTGTGACACAGTTGGGAAGATATTTGTTAACCATGATGAGCACTGGTGTTATACTTGCAGTTGGATTTCAGTTATCAGGTCTTTTGTGTGCTAATGTCTTTGTACTTCATTCTGAATTTACTTGACTGAAATTTGAATTTTGAGACTTTTGTTTACTATTTCATAGGCGGTGACAATCAGATGAATACTCTGATTTGGTATAGTTGGCTTGGTGGAATCATCATTGGAACTATGATAGGCGCAAATACGGTTCTAGAAGAACATTGTAATGCAGGTCCTCGCAATGTTGTTATTACTGGAAGGTGATCTAGTTAGCCTCCGCTACATATTTAAGAGAAACTGCCACATGCACTTTGTGATGTTTTCTGATTGTTGGAATGCGCAAGCATCTTGTCGATGCACGCATTGATCACATATAGATTGCAGCATGTGACAGTTTCATAACCGCGTGTTTTTTATCAACACTTACATTATGACATGCAAAGATTTGAGGGACAATTTACCAATTTCATTCTGTGTAGAAGACTACATATGACATATGCAAACATGCATGCTTATTCATTTCATTCCACAAGCAATTTCAGGCCATGTATTTTTGTGTTTTCATTTTAAGTCTCATCATTATGAACTTGACCAGGTTAATTTTAATTATTGTTGCTCATAAGCAATTCCTTCTCTCCCATGCAACCTCAACATCATTTAATGCAAAACTTCAGTTTTTATTTTTATTTTCTCCTGTGGAATCTAAGCCAAAGTTTCTCATTCTATTTCAGACTTCTAGTGACAAATGACAATTCTTCCATGATTTCCATTTTTTTTTCATATGTTACCTTAGAAGCCAACTTGATCAGTGCTGTGTTGTTTTACAGCACAAGAGGCTTAGGAAAAGCACTTGCTCGGGAGTTTCTTCTCTCTGGTGACCGGGTTGTCGTTGCTTCTCGCAGGTTGTATTAGCATCTTAGCAATCTTTTTGGATTGCTAGAAGAATGTTAAAAATCTTTTTAACTCTCTTGTCTTCCCCTTTCATATGAGTACTTTCCTCTTATGTCTAACATTTCCGGTTGTATATTCTCAAGGCAGTCCTGAGTCAGTCTGCACAACTGTGGAAGAACTCAATGAAAACCTAAAAGAGGGTATATCTATGGCTGGAGACAAAGGCAAAGGAAAATTCTCTCGTGCTAAGGTAGTTGGTATGGCGTGTGATGTTTGCAAACCTGATAGTGTCAGGAAGTTGGCCGACTTTGCAGTTAATGAACTTGGTTCCATAGACATCTGGGTAAGTGATATTGCTTTAAAAATGTAAATATTAGTTTATCACGTGCAAAAATTTTGATCAACATCTGATGACTTGCTGCTCATCTTGTTAAAGATGAGCACTAGAAAAACTAATTTGGCATCCAATGCACACACTTTTCACCTTTTGTTGCTGTGGACAGCATGTTGCACTGATTTTCATCTGGATTCCTTTTCTGAGGATTCTTTATCTAAACTGACAGATAAATAATGCTGGGACCAACAAAGGTTTCAGGCCATTAATACAATTTACAGATGATGATATTACTCAGGTATGTTCATCCAGACAAGGCTGGTTGATTTATCTCTAAGCATGTCATTGACATTCTAAATTAACATTCTGCTTCATTATATTGTCTGAAAGGTATCATTTTGACTAAAATTAGCTCAACTTATGATTACTCTGAAGGGTCTTCAGCTCCCTCCCTGAAGTGTGCAAAGAAAACATTTACACCTAACCTTTTTATGAGCGTGGACTGTATTGCAACCATTTTTGTTCTAAACTTTTATTTCTCTCTGACTAGATTGTGTCAACAAACTTGATTGGCTCTTTAATCTGCACAAAGGAAGCTCTGCGTGTCATGAAATCTCAGGACAAGGGAGGCCACATATTCAACATGGATGGGGCTGGTTCAGGGGGGTCTAGCACGCCACTTACAGCTGTGTAAGTTCTCTTTTAGTTCTTTAAACTTTTCTTTCTTACCTACTATTTCCATGTGAGTAAAGCCAAAAATTATGATGTTGAATTTTAGTCATCAGTTTTATCAGAAATATGATGTTAGTGCATTAAAACAAGCTGAAGTTCAGACCTTTCTGCATATCAGGTGATCATTAGTTTGATCTTGTCCCTTCTTTGTAGTTATGGATCAACAAAGTGCGGCCTTAGGCAACTTCACGCTTCGCTTCAGAAAGAGAACAAGCGGTCCAAGGCAGGGATACACACAGCATCTCCAGGGATGGTCCTCACAGATTTACTTCTAAGGTAATAATAATAAGATTAATTGTAGCTTTCTTTGCAAACTTCTCCAGGGATGAAGAAGATAAAAGTCTTAGTGCTGCAAGCAATTTAAACTAGTTGCCTTACCTTCCAATTTCAATGATTCAGTGGTTCAACTCTAAGAAACAAGCAAATGTTCAACATAATCTGTGAACTACCAGAAACAGTAGCAAGAACATTAGTACCAAGGATGCGAGTTGTTAAGGGAAGTGGAAAAGCAATAAATTACCTAACACCTCCGCGGATATTACTAGCTTTGGTCACAGCATGGCTCCGCAGAGGCAGATGGTTTGATGATCAGGTATATAAGTTTTTCTCTTAGATTTGCACATCAAAAATAATTCTGCTAATGACTCAATACATTTCGGAAAATCATTGAACTTTTTCGATCTCTAGGGTAGAGCATTGTATGCTGCAGAGGCTGACAGAATCCGCAACTGGGCTGAAAGCCGAGCGCATTTTTCCTTCACTGATGCCATGGAGTTGTATGCAGAGAACACCTGGGTCTCTGTTTTCTCTCTTTCAGTTGTCTGTGCCTTCATAATACTGTCCAGTTCCAGTGGAGCTTTTCCAGGCACATAAAATCATAAGGCATGTCTGATAAACAAGAATTGTCATCATCCAAGGTCTATCAAGCATATGATTTCAGAAGGATGAAAGAATGGCAAGACAAGGAATTCTTAGTTTCACAGGGCAACCTGATCATGTAAATTTTTTATTAGGGATTTTTTTGGCATACCATTCATTTATCACATTGATTGGTTGGCCCTCATTTAAAATGTTTAGTGACGTAATCCCTCATGTAAGGTTACAGATTTTAAGGTATGTAAAAGAATTTTTAAAAAAAAAAAAAGTGTACAAGTTAAGCTATAAGTTAGTCTCATAATGCAGATGTTGCTGAAAGTTTGATAATCGACTAAAAAAATAGAGTGATTATTTTTATAAAATAAAACAAAACAAAGAAAAATCCAGAGAATTAACCTATTGGAAGTTTTTATATACCAAAATGGAAACCAGATTCTTGCTATAACTGTGCCCTAGTTCAATTCTAAGATCAGTAATTTTTTTAATCAGGCATAAAAAAATCTTAAAAATCTCGAAATGTAACTGAATCTAGCCAATCATGTCCCGGTGCTTAATTTTATATTGTTCTCTCTAAAAACCCTAAGGAACACGTGGTGGCAGCAAAAGAAAAAAAAACCACAACACTTGGACGCCAATGTAAACAATCACAATCTACTAAAAAACATCTACTGCACACTATAGGAAGATAATTGCTTGAAACAAAAGTCCTGATCAAGTATGTATAACACAATTTTTTTTCCATAAAATGAAGATAAAGGAGATGGGTTGATATGAAAGGAACTTCAACACAACAGCTCACAAGAGCTCCCGGATAAAAACACACAACCATCTTAGCTTAGCAATACTACTTGTGACATTGACAAAGAAAAGAAAACAACACACTCTACACAATAACGTTCCGGAAATCAATGTTCCGAAAATTGCCTCTATGATTCTGATTAAGAATCACAGCCAGAACCAAGTATAGCAGCAATTTGGTAGTATAGATGGAAAGCGGAATACCATGAACTTGCCAGTAGAAGTATGTCATCTCCCACATGAATGGAGAAAAAGAACCATGTATACGTGACAAAATTTCCACACAATTTACATCAAAAGTGTTGAAGTTTGTAAGCATCATTGGGCGGAGAATCTTCAACTTACCATCATTAATTATAAATAAGCAAAATGGAAAAAACTAGCTATGAAGGATACTTTTACAGGTGATGCTATCCTGATAAACAGTTAAAACTTACAAAGGCTTTATAATCATGATCTAACATAAACTAGAATTGAGCAATATGCTCAAAACAAGCAACAAAAGTAGCAATCAGTAAGATGATTAAACTTGTGAAGTAATAAGCTTATACACATTGCCATACCTGATAAAATTTAAACAAACAACCTAGCCAATGCAAATGAAATAAGACATTGCCCTCCTATATGCTATCCTCAATATTCAAGTTCAGTTTAAAGTCCACCGTCCAGAATTAAGCCATGTACACTCCAGGGAACCACAGTTTCCTGTTGTAAATGGCTACAGAAAAGTGCACTTCCAAACTAAACAAGGATGCAGTAGCAGAGGATTCTTATATGAAATTTAAGCCATGTTATTTAGGGTTTCTAATGAATAAAGAAAAAATAAAATTAACACACAGAGGTGCAGGCAGTCAAAATTCACAATTGATTAAGAACAATATCAAGGGAAATTAACTTCTACACCATAAGAATTACAAAAATTCAAGGGGAAAAAAGCCAAGACAAGCTCCGTAAAACCCTAAATTTCACAAGAATTTACCCAAGTGCACTTCAAGGAAACCACAACTTCCACTGTAATGGCAAAACAATATCACACTTTGAAAGCAATACAGACGACAGTTTCTTATGTGAAATTCATTTATTAAGGCATTCTATTACGACATCGTAAATTAAGAAAAGAAATGAAAAACTCAAACTTGATCAAGAACAATATGAAGAACCACCCTGCAATAAGAGAGTTGGTTCTTTATATCTCTCCCCACTAAGAGGTCGAGAGTTCGGTCAATGGCTTGCACATATTTCTTAAAAAAACAAAGTGAAGAAACATGAACATCAGCACAATCAAAATCACAAGAATTCAAAGAGGACATAAACCCACCACAAGTTCAGCAAAACGATAAATTTCACAGCATAATCAACCAGAAAAGAAAAAAAAAACCATGATCCATGCTTTATTAACTGAGTCTAAATCTCATCCAAAGCACTAAAGAAACCAAAACATTGAAAGCGAACAAGCAACTCAACTACTCATAAATCAAAATCCAAACTTTCTTTTCTGTCACAACTGTTATATGAAGAATAACAAATAACACGTCGACAAAGTTCTAAATCGAGATCTAAAAAACAGAGTAAAGTCGACGCATACGCGAAAGACCAGCGCCAGATCTCCAATGATCCGATCCACCATCAGACAGGAGAAAGGAGCTGCGAGAGTTGGGGCTTGGGCTCGGTGTTCATACCTATGACGATGATAAGAGGGATGAAGCCGTAGTGGGTGATGACCTTGGCCTTCTTCATGGCCCAAGTAGTCCACTCCTTGACGCAGCGGCAAGCCGATCGATCCCCACCGCCGCCCTTCCCCTGTTTCCCCTTCCCTTTCGCTGAAACCCTAGGCGCCATTAGAGCACTCCTCAAGATCACCAACCCGCGCTCTAAAACCCTAGAGCGAACAAAGAGTTTGTGTGCTTCTAATTGGCCCGGGGTGTGGTTTTTATAAGGTGAGCTTACCGCTTTGGATTTTTTTTTTTTTTAATTAAAGGGGATAAACCATATGGCAATGATGTTTCATGGTAAAACAAAAAATTCAAAATATAGAATTATGATGGTATTTCTTCAGATTTATAATTTTTTTTACATATAATAATGATATAGCTTAATAAATAAAAATAATAATACTGTAAATAAAGGTACTCGATATAAGCAAAGATCTTGAATAAGTTTTGCATTCATGTTTTACTTTTCGAAGTGCTTTGCCCACATAAAATAAAGGTATGTGACGGTTGAGCTAGCCCCATATAGATGAGTGGTGGATTTGTTGGATGTGCTCATTTATGTGCAAGCTCTTTGACTACGAGATTAGTCAAGTCCAATGTTTTTGTCCAAGAAAAAATTTTGTATATAAATACCTACACAGTAATTCTATTCTAATATTAAAAATATGAATTAAAAAAAATTACAATCTACAACTATGTTTTGATGTGCATAAAATAAAAGACAATTAACCTTAAAAGATGAGAGTTGGACCATAATTTGAAGGCGACAAAAACTAAAAATAATTATTTAGTAGTTTTTATATATATTTTTTAAAAATTTTAAAAATTGTTTTTAAAATAATTATATATATCTAGTCACTGTCGTAAACATGTACAAAGATAAGTCTTTTTTAGAAAGTTATGGCTTTACCAACGAAAAAACCGACCAATGTACTATTAGGTTAAACGTTTTTAACAATTACACATATCAATCAATATAATATTCATACTTATAAAAATTTATTAGAAGGAAGTAAAATATTTTCTAAATTATCAACCGACATAATTTTGAAAAATATGTTTTTATTTTAACAATTGATACTTTGCAGTATAATTTTTTCCCTTCTTCATTTATTTATCTTCATTTTTCTAATTAATAGAAAACACCTTTTTCTAAACTTTTTTTTCCCATCTATTTTTTTCCCTCCCCTCCAAATCTTAACATTAACACATCTTACAATTTATTATTTGCAATAACACCAAGATTTTAAAATAAAGAACCAACCAAAGAATTTCAAAGAGATATTATAAAAGGGCATTTTATTTAAATTAATAATAAATAAAATGTCCATTTACCTTAAATGATAATATTGAAAAATAAATAAATAATTATTTATTTATGAAATAAAAGCGCCAACAGGTAAAGTTAATCGAACCGGGCGGTGACGAGATCTCCAAAGGCCATCAAGCTATCAGTTCGCCTCGAAACCCAGCATCGAGAGATCGAGAGAGAGAGAGGAAGCTGCAGCGATGGGGGGCGGAATGGAGGTGAATAAGAACAAGTTCATCGAGGAATGGAACGCCGGCCGGGAGAACCTCGAGTTTAACTTCCGCTGGACACGCCGGAACCTCGCTATCGTCGGCTTGTTCGGCATCGCCGTTCCCATCCTCATCTACAAGGGCATCGTCCGTGAATTCGTAAGGCTTTCCTCGTTTTCCCCTTGATGTTGACCTCTTGATGTGAAATCCCTAATCGATCTGTTCTATTATCTGGTTTTGATTCCAGCATATGCAAGACGAGGATGCCGGAAGGCCCTACAGGAAATTCCTGTGAAAATTCCAGTTAAGGATCTCGATAATTAATAATGGCGAGGATTGGCTTGCGATGGTTTGCGGAATCTCTGGATGGTAAGCGGATCACTGGTTTCGAGGAGTTGAACCTTGTTTGATTTCATGCTGTGAATCGTATGGTTGACTTTATTGAGATGTTGGCTCTGTTAAATGCTTGGCTTGTTGCTTTATATATATATTTCAGACGAAATAGATTTATGTTTTTGTTTCTGGTTCCTAATTTTGTGTGCTGTTTGTCTGTCAAGTGCTTACAATTGCTTTTGGTGACTTTGGTGAATGCAAGTGATAAGCAGTGTGCCTTTCTCCTTATGTTTGAACTGTTCTTAAATGTTCTTCATGGTTGCCTTAGATAGGCCTTGTTTTCAGAGTGCGGCGCCGAAGCTTTTAGGTGAAATATGACTTGATGATGAAATTAGTAAATTACAGTGGCCTGCGTTTTTTAACATAGGTTTATGACAAAGATAATCCTGCAAAGTTATTTGTGAACTGCTATGTGCCCCTTTCAGATAGAATAGAAGGCAAATTAAAAGTTTAATTGATTTTATGGAAAAGTTTGTTTGAGGAGCTGAGCGGTTAACTTTGTATAAATTATGATGGAGTTGTGTACTTGTACTTATAATTCTTTAGGGAAAAAAGACAATTGACATGGCAATGAGTATTCTCTTGTCAGTTATTAGATGATGAATGCTCATATATGGTTGGAAGATGACTAAATAGCTTTAGCTTTGAGCCAGTCTATAATTTCAAGGTACTAATGTGAACCTGAAAAACTGTGTATATTGAGTCAAGCATTTAATATCTATTATTTGATTATGATTTATAACCTTTTCAGTATCATCTCATTTGCTGGAGTTTTCCAGAAATATGGTAAATTACGTGATAATATCCCCAGTACAATTTAAATTTATCTGTGTCAATTTTTTAGTGATATCTAAATCGGCGGGTTTCAGGTCATATAGCACAGATTGATCTCATTGAAAATAAGCTGCTCAGATTTTTGCTCAGATTGAACTCATTAGATTCAACTGAAATTTTTCCTAGAGAATTTTTGTGGCAGATGCTTACCTGATGGTGGAAGGTAAATCCAAAAAAAATGTATTTAGCCATAGTGAAAATTTTAGGTTTTGTTTGTTGCAAGACCATGGATTACCTTTAAAATTGATGAACATTGAAGAAATTCAATGGTTTCTCAGATATGGAGGGGAAGATATCTGATAACTAAGTGTGGCAGTTCATTTGTATATTACGGACTGGAGTAAATTTGTGGTGAATTTGGCAGCAAACACCAGGAATGGAATTTAGAGTAGATCACGTAATTTTTTATTGAACCGTGAAATTTGTGCAAAAGGGCTAGAAGCTGATTGATTCAATATTGAACCTAGCTTTTTGTGGAATTAGATGGTAGAATATCTTGGATCCCTATCCGACATAGGTTGTAATGAGCTTCATTTATATTGTTTATGGAGTGTTGACAAGATTACTAGGACACTGGTATTGGTGTCAAGTATCCAGTTATTGGACACTAGTTCAATGCAAACTTGGGCAGAACCATGAAATATACAAACACATGATACATTGTGGTAAAACAAATTGTTACTCTGGGCAAGTTATTTAAATCATTTAGCTAAAGTAAAATAGAATTTTTTGAATCATAAATATTCTTAAAAATCAATATGAAAAATATTTTTAAAGATAAGTAAAATTTATAAAGATAAGAAAAGATTAAAAAAATTGTAGAATTTAGAAAGATATGAAAAATGAAGGTAATTGAAAAAAACTTGAAAATTGAGAAGGAAGATCAAAATTAAATAAATTAAGCAAATGGATGGTGAAATGCGAAGGAGATAAGTAAAACCAAAACCCTATTATGTATCCAGGTCAGCTTTTTTTTTTTAAATAAAGATAACATGGATGAACCACATTTAATTATGTGCACAACAAATGTCATCATATAAGTGTACATTGGAGGCAGCTTGAATCCTTCACTGGATATTGTCAACCTCGTGATCTGAGCTAGTTATACTTTTAAAATTCTTGTTCTCCATATACAGGGCGTGTTAGTTTGATCATGGAGCATGTCTCATCAATATTGTTATTTTTCATCATACAAGTGAAAAAATGATCATAGATGTTATGATTTGATTGTTAGAGATAAACTTCAGATTCTCAGAGCAAAATATTAGAGGATGTTAAGTTGTGCAGGAAAATGGTTAAATTTTGACCTTTAAAGGAAGCTGAGTTTCCAAACATCCAATTTGTGCATCAAAAACATGACTTTGCCCTGCATGGATTGATGCATGTAAGCTTCTTTGTTGAAGAAGGCTTCTAGTATTGATGACTGGTTAATTTTCTACTTTTTGAACCTGCATTTTAAATTATCTCTCAATTTTTTATTGGCTGAGAATTTTAGCAATGATTGAGATTTCCTGTTTAAAAACCAAGCTCATTCCTGAATGATAATTGAATGAATTTCTGGGTGGTTGTGGAATTTTATATTTATGACAAGATAAGTGGATGATCTAGAGAGATGCAACCATATATGTGGATCTATCACATTATGAAGATGAAATTGGAACCAAAGCCAACCATGAGGTACTTGTAAGGAAGAAGGAAATATTATAACTGGTGGTTGGTGTCAGTTTTCATTGATGGAAGATGGTGTGACCCATAGTTGCCATCTGGTTGTTGGATTTAGTCATTTAGGTTGAAGCTTCAACCTTAAAAGTTAAACATTGCAAGTTCAACACAAGAAAATTGGCTTTTTATGTGATAGGTTTGACAGTATGAAGTCATTTAGATTTTGCCATGGCGATAGTTATACACAATAATGAAAGTAAAAGTTGAATTGTGGATTTTGGAATTGTTGGCTAAATATAGCTTTAATTTTATGTGATTTGTGGCTCCAGTCTCTCTGGATACCGCTCTATTTATTTATTTATTTATTTATTTTGTGTTAAAATGCCTGAATGTTAGTGAATATCTGCATTTTTATCTCAGAAATGTCATACCTGCAAATTGAGTTCGTTAACATGCTAGAAGAGCTGAGCGGAAAAAAAGTATGTATCAGCTGCAATGTTTCTTCCATAAGTATTCAGTTATATGCAAATGGATTGTGTTTAACTTATGGAGTAGAAGCATTTTGGTAGCTATCTACAAGAAAGAATGGGGTGGTAAGCTCATGCTCATGCCTGTGTGAATTTGGTAGAGAATGTTAAGAGGAAAGCAAAGTTGGTAAATCATGTTACAAAGAACTATTTCTGTTTTATGTTTAGGAGTTTTACTGGCGAGCATATTAGTTTACATGATAAGTTAATTTATTGAGCAAGAGCTAAGATTTGCATCAGATATAATTAATTTAGAAAGAAGAGTTTGTGATACAGTGCTGAGGGTGTGATATTGAGGCTTCAGGAAAGAGTAAGGATGGTAATAGTGAATGAAATTATTGATGGATGCTCTTTGAATCTAATGCTATTTTAAACGTTTAGTTTTAGACGCTAACTAGAATTTTTAAGATTAGAGTATTGAGGTTTCAAATTAGTTTGAATAATTCTATATATGTAGAGACCGAACTAAGGAATTGTGAGTTTGAATTATTTTTGGTATCTAAGTTGTGATCATATTTTTCTGAGCTAGTAAGTATGTTTTGCGTGACTTGTTATTTTAGATTGGGGGTGTTTGTTTGGGGAATAAGGACATGGGTATAAAGTATTTTTATTTTTTTCATTTTAAGTTTTGGGTCGGAGGAAAATTTTATTTAAACCAATCAAAATTTAACTTGATGGATATTAATAAGAACTAAATATTTTAACATTATTAATCATTTTTAAAATTAATATTAAATATTTTTATCTAAAATAATATTTTTTTTATAAAAATGAAAACAGGATTTATCCCAGATTGTTTGGTTGAGGAAACAGTACTTATGCACGAAAGGCCCCAACCAACCAAATATTTCATGGTGTTGATGTACTTTGTGGTTTGAAATATTGAGAAATTGAAATGTAATTGATAAAACTAGAAGTAGTTTCAACTAACTATAATTTAAGGGATTTTTAATTTTGATGGTTTTAAGTTTTGGTGGACAAGAGGATTAAAAGGACACCAAAAATTGAACACGGAAAGAAGGTGGTAAAAAAAAAATAGCTGTCTCTTGGATATTTATACCTGTAGGATGAAATTTATGTTCCTATGTAAACTGAATAATGAATTATATGATCTATGTATATATGTCCTGTTGTATTTTTCGAACTATGTAACTGACTTTGATTGAGCTCGGTTCAAGAACTATTCAACTGAGTTTGGTTCAACATCAATGTTCTAATTGACTGGATGAATGAAATCACTGATAACCAGGCCACAGTGAGAAAGAACTTGGGAAAGTTACTGTTTGAAGGTTGATGAAAAATTATATTATATTTTGTTTTATTTTTTTTATTCTAAGAAAATGTGGATGAACAGCTATGGATTGAAATTCCATTTATCAGAAAAAAAGGTGGTTGTTGATGAAAATCTTTCCTACAAATACAATTGATTTAATTTTAGAGAAATATTTTAGTCTGTTTTTATGATGGTTTGGAAATATTAGTCCTTCCAATTTTACATCATTCCTTGGTTGTAAAAGAAGACCATCTAGAAGTCTTATTAGTAGCCTGGGTCTTTAATCAATAAAACTGAGGAGATTGTTATTGAAAACGCTCTTTTGGCAACTTGTATCCAAGGTCAAAGTCGCCTGTGCATTCACAGCTGCTTTAATTGTCTGGATTCGCATGCCAAACTTGATTGCAATTGGTCCATTGCTTGTTCACGTGTTTTTTTTTTATTCTAATTTATTCGGAACAACAATCTCATGATATCCCGGTATAGAATATATATATATATATATATATATATAATGCTTTTACTTGTTATCTTATATATATATATATATATATATATATATATATTATGGATTATAAAAAATAATAGTTGGTGTTATCTTTGTAAATTGTCATTTCAATATATGCAAAACCATACTCAATAGCTTATTTTTATGTTTAAACTTGCTAGACATTCTTTGACTAATTCCTTGGTTTGCCAAGTGTTATTATCTTATATCGATAATGATATTGATAGGTTAGTTTTGACCTAGTTCTTTCAACTTGTTTAAGTTGAAGTTGCGGGTGGGGTTTCCATTGATTTGATTGATTTGCTTGTACTCAATTTAAGTCAGGAATCTAAATTCGAACTCAACTTGATTCACAATCACAGACAAGAGAAATATGTAAAAACAAACAATATTACATTTAAAAAAAATAACAACAAACTATGGGTTGAGAAAGAAATATTCTGCTACATTGAAAATTGAATAAAAATAAAAACAACTCAATTTTTTTTGAATTATTTTATTATAATAAAATTTTAAAATATGTTTAAATATGTTTTAGAATATGTCAAAGCTAATTGATTTGGATTTAATCTAATTTACTTTGTTGTTACTTTAATGTGTTTTGATTATTTAAATTTTTTAAATAACTTTATATGGTGAAATTTCATTTCACAACTGTAAAGCGGTGGATTACAGGAATAAACTGACTACTAGTCCACCCCCACATATTTTTTAAAAAAATTCTCATAATTAAAAAATCATATAAATCGCAATAGACACAAATTCTACAATCAATTTAATTTATTTTTTAATTAAACTCAGTTTGACTTGTTATAACACAGAGTACTTGGAGGCCATTTAACATGATTTTATTAGTATGAAAAGATAAAATAAGTATTTATAAAATATTTAGCGAATACTTTTTTTATTTGAAATTGTAATTAATTACTATATATATACATGAGGGGACATTCTCTAAAAACATAGTAACATTTTATTTCTATCTAACAACTACCATAAATTTATACAAAACTAAATAGTATTAAACCAGTATGGATGAGTAAATCATATATGATAAATAATAATAACTCTCCATTTTTTTATATAAATACTAGTTGTTAAATGATAATTTAATTATTTATAATTAAATATTTTTAGATAAAAACACAAGTGGAACTCTTTTACATGTGTATATATATTTTTGACAAAAGCAACAAGCGCCGAACCATAAATGGGTTGTCAAAAGACAGACAAATTCAACATAGTAATGTAACAGTACTGTCAATCCAGAAATTCAATTCTGGGCCAGTCCATTGACTATTTAAGTAACATACCACTACTTTTTGTTGTGTGTGTATATATATATTGCTTTTTATTTTTACATACTAGTTTCATGTGATATATATATTCTACAGTGTGCGTTTAATTGCGTTCCCTCAAGCGACCAGTGACGAAACTAGTGGTTGAAGGCTGTGACACAAATTGCGCAAATCACGGTGTTTTCATTTGGGCTATTTAGCATCATCCTTATTCCTTTCCTTTCCTTTCCACATGCTGCACTGCGCGTGCTCTGAGGTACAACTATGAAATCATTCAAATGCATGCTTCCAGATGTCGTTAATTACTCAATCTTTATTGTTTTATTATTTATTTATTTATTTAGCTTTTTCATTAAATTAAAAAAAAAAAAAATCAATGCCAGAGGATAGATGTCCTGCCCCACTTTTATTAGTATATCAGAAGTTGAACTGCGAAAGACACCCTCTTTACTTTTAGTGAAATTATTATTGTGCTATTGTACAATTTATTATCATGTATCAATAAAATTTAATATAAAATTCTATGTTATCAAGAGATTTTATTTTATTTTTAATATATATGAAGTTGAAACGTTTCATTAGAAAAATAGAAGCGTACGGTGGTAGATGGGAGTGGACAAAAGAAATAAAGGAGAAGTCAAAACAGGTCACTAGCGGGGACCCGATCTAAAAGATAAAAAACAACAATAAAAAAGGACAGAAAAAATAAAGGGAAAAGATAAAAAAAAAAAAAACAAAGGGGGGCATCAAGATCCTATAAGGAAAAGTCACATCAAAATGCCTTTAAATGAAAGAATCGTTGGGGTTGCTAGCCGAAGGATACTAGGCATCAAGGCTAGGAGGCAGAGATTTTGCAAAGGTGAGACTCTTTTTAATTTTGGAGATGTCTTCTTTAATGGAGAGTTTAATCGAATCCAAAGCTACATAAATCCAGGAGATAAACATATGATCAATTTTACAGATTAAGGGAAGGAAATCTAAAGGTGTACAATTAAAAATATAATTGTTACGCTCAATCTAAATGACCCAATAGATCGCACGAGTAAATTTCCCAAATATTTAGTGTATAGACTTTCTTATAACACCCAGATTGACTAGGCCTCAAAATCAAGAGAATTTTATTGGGCAATCACATAAATTTGTTTTTAAAAATGTTATATAATTATATTTATATTATTTTTTTATTGTGGAATAGATGGTAAAAATTTAGTACCGCTACTTCCACCCGAGAGATTCGACCATATTTTTTTATAATTTAAATAATAATCTACTATGCAGTGATTTATAATTAAAATTTTTATATATATAAAAAAATATTAAGAAAAATTTATTCTTGTATTTAGCAATCAATGCACATTTTATTCTATTGTTAATGATTTTTTATGAGTGCATTCACTGAGGCAGATGATGTTTAATACTTTATGCTTTGCCGAGACACGTGTTCTTATCCAAATATTTGAATGCATGGCTCATTCCTTATTCATTATTATAATATAACTTAAATTTAATGCAGGGATGTGACCACTAATACAATAAAGGACAAGCACTTTTAACGGCTATATGTCACGTGTGATGTTGTAAATCACTTCACATCAAATGTCTTGGCAGTATTTTTCTTTCTTTTTTCTTAAAAAAAAAAGTTTCCGCAAACAAAATATCATTCATGTTTATGTGCAAATTGTGTTTTTTTTTTCCTTTTCCTTTTTTGGTTATTATCACATTAATTATAAGTTGGTGAGTTGGTGGGGAGAACAAGTCTCACATGATCATCTGCAATTTAAGTTGGTCAGAATTATTTCTCATAGGACTTAGGAAGGCTGCTTATTTATATATTTATTGAAATAAATATTATTGAAATTTATTTAAAGCTGGTCTTTTTTTCTAAATTGAAATGGCTTTATAAATAATTAATTAATGATACGCGGACATGCCTGAACATATATAGAACATTTGATTCTCTATCCTTTCATTTCTAATTATTTAGATATATTAAGGAATCAAACAACATTATTTGAAGCTTGTCAGCATTCTCCACTGTGATTTCATGTTTAACTTATAAGAAAAACAAGATCATCTGTTCAACCTCAACCACCCTGATATTTTATTCTAATAATTAAATTAACATTAATAAATAATGATATTACCCTCTATTTTTCAGTGAGATAAGTTTAATTACTCATAGTTAGCAAGTCTGTCATTTTGGTACAAAAATAAAATTAGTTTGTTATTGTTTTTTATTCTCTTTTATTTAATTATGTTATATATTGTGTTCAATATATTCACTTATCTAAATAAAAAAGTTATTTTTATTTCTATTTTATTTTTTTCACAGAATACAAAGAATTAAAGAGAAACTAAGAAATAGGTTGAGATGGATTAATTCAAAAGTAATGTAGGCAAGAGCTTTGCATGTGAAACTGAAACCTTGTGCTTGATTAGTTGCATAGTTTCACTTTAACAAGACACAACAATGAATCAAACAGTACCCTACTTGAAAAACAAGACAAAATAAGCCAGCTATTTCTATTTTATATTCTTCACACCTCCCTGTGTGTTTCTCACCCACTCCCTTCTATTTTTGGTCTCCAACCGTTAGGTCTCTTGTCCTTCATTATTCACTATTCTCTCTCTCTCCCTCTCTCAACACAAAATAAATTAACAAAACAAAACTTTGACTTTGTATTTGAATTGGTATTAAACATGAATTGAGTTGAAAAAGGTGGTTTATTATTATAAGTGGTTAGTAATTCTTATTCTATAATCAAATTTATATTAGATAGTGTTAGTTTTAATAGAGAGGATTTAAACATTCTATGTTTGCATTCAAAATTTTTTTACAATTTTTATTTTATCTAAATGTATTTTTAAATAGTTATAGGTTGGTCAAAGCAGTAAAAATTTTGGTCATTTGATTAAATAGTTTTGAGTCTAATTTTTATGTGCAATAAAAACTCTATTTTTTAATAAAATTCGGAGTTCATCATTTCAAAATGATTTACGAGTTTGTGACTCATAGATAATAAATGGGTCAAAGAACTCTACGTAAATATTCTTAAATAAAAATAAAATAATCAACATTGAACTCTATTATTTATATATCTAATGACCGATGTCTCTCAAACTCCATTTGGTGCTCTTTGCACCGGCAATTGAAGAAAAACAAAGGTTTTTAAGTGGTACGTACCATTGGAGAGTTTTTGTAGGTGGGGTTCTATTCTTACTAAGTTATCACTTGAGGTAAACTAACAACACTAACAATCTAACTTTTTTATCCAAATCTTTTCATTACATTTCACAAATCTTCACAAAAAGTATCATATCTAAGAACGCCCAAAATATCTAAATTATTAAATTTCATAAATATCTTGCCAATCTTTAATAATGGCAATTTATTTTTCCCTTTCTAAAAAAAATAATAATATGAACATTCTAAATTTTATAAAATTTATTCAATATTAGACTTATTATCTATTATCCCATCCATAACTTTCATTTTCTATAAAATTATTAATAAAATAAAAAAAATCATCAAAAATTCAAGAGAGCAAGAAAACAACACGGCACAATTTTTAAAATTATCTCTTATATATACCACGAGATAGCATTTACCCATTTTACTTCTACATAAAAACTATATACAACAGTAATAAATATCCAACTAATATCTAACAATTTCCCAATATATATATATATATAAACATTATTTTTTCTCTCTCATTATCCATGGCATAAAATCAATCCACTACCAAAAACAAAAAAAAAAAACCATCAATCTTGATTTCCCCTCATTATCTTAATTAATTTAATTTAATATAATTTTTTAATTAAAAAAATAAAAAAACTTTTTTCACATTTTTTTTTTAATTTTTAATAATCTTAGCCGCAGCGTCAAGAGAGGTTCTAAACGCGGATCATGGGCCGTGTGGGCCCCTACAGGTCCTCTCTGGCAAAATCCGTTCTTCAATCCATCGTGAAAAAAACCCTCGCGCTAAAAAAGATAAGAAAAGAAAAACCACACTGCGAACACATTAGCTCTACATTTCCTCAGATCTCTCTCTCGGTTCCAAAGCGCGGCTGAATCGGACTGAGAATTCGCCGGCGAGATGTCTACTTCGTCGCCTCCGGCGCCGGCGCCGACCTCTCCACCGGCCACTCCATCCCCACCTTCCGCTCCTTCTCCATCCAACAACTCCACCTCCCCACCCCCTTCCTCTCCTCCTCCGGCACCACCGTCTCCTCCGACTCCGATTCCATCTCCTCCACCGTCCTCTTCACCACCATCCCCCTCCCCTCCCTCCCCTCCTTCTTCTCCTTCTCCGTCTTCCCCATCCACTCCGTCGCCGCCATCGTCTCCTCCTCCGTCTTCCCCATCCACGCCGTCGCCACCATCGTCTCCTTCTCCGTCTTCCCCATCGACGCCGTCGCCTCCATCGTCGCCTTCCCCGCCGCCTCCTTCGACAGGTAGATCTCCACCGGTGCCCCCATCTCCGCCTTCGGCGAAGACCCCCCCTTCTTCGGTGAAGACCCCACCGCCTCCGTCGCCTTCACAGTCGAGTTCGAGCTCCATCTCGACACCTATGGTTGTGGGGATCGCAATCGCAGGGGTGGTTCTCCTCGCGGCACTGACTGTGCTCTACTTCTGCTGCTGCAGAAACAGGAAGAAGCGACCGCCGCTTCCTCCTCCTGTTTACTATGGCGGACATCCGCCACAGCAGCCGCCGGCGGCGGCGGTTAAAGGTATCGCTTTTAGAGTTTTTCTCTCTTGTTTTGTGATTGCTTACGTGTAGATCTGGTTGCCGAGGTTAGTGATTTAGGCGTTTGTTTATATTTCTAGATGGTTTGTTTTAGCGCTGACAATGAAATTTTGGCCTTTTTTATATTTTGCTGATAAAGTAATCACATATCCGAGATAAGAGGATGTTGGTATTGTAATTGTATCTGTTTTGACTGACGTGAACTTTGTGGTGGCAGAAAAACCACATTTTTTTTTTTTTGAAATGTTATAGGGAATGCTTTAAAGTTCATGGATGAATTACAATAGCTGCACTATCATTGGTTGGTTTTGGATTTCATGTCCTGCTAATTAAGCAGAGAGTTGTTCTCAATCTTCTATATGTAATGGTAATTTCACGTGATTGATTTAAAGCTGCTTTTATGCTACTACCGGGACTTGTCTTATCTTATTCATGTTGCAATCTAATATTTTTTTTTTCCCAGTCGTAATTTTTTTTCCCTCCACTTGCAAGAGATTTTATAGTTCCACACGGCCATTTATGTTTTTGTAAGGTGATAGTTGTAGTTGTTCAAGAGTGTATCGTGTTTCCCAGATATTTTGTTATATTTTCTTGATAGCACTCCAGGAGACAATATCTATAAGATTGAAAAAGGACTATATTTTCACTTCATAGTTATGTCTATTTGCAGATGACTTCTATGGAGGGCAGGTTCACAATTGGCAACATAATGCTCCACCTGCAGATCATGTCGTGAAAATACCTTCAGATCCTTCTCCTCCTCCCCCATTTCCCTCGCGTCCTCCAAATTCGCCTTTCCTTCCTCCACCACCTCCACCTCCACCTATGATGAGCAGCAGTGGAGGCTCCGGTTCAAATTACTCTGGGTCTGATAATCCACTACCTCCTCCATCACCTGGTACGGCTCTGGGTTTTCCTAAAGGCACATTCACATTTGATGAATTGGTGAGAGCAACAGATGGGTTCTCTGAAGCTAATCTCCTTGGGCAAGGTGGTTTTGGCTATGTACACAAAGGCATTTTGCCTAATGGCAAAGAAATTGCAATTAAACAGCTGAAGACTGGTAGTGTACAGGGAGATCGCGAGTTCCAAGCAGAGGTTAGAATTATCAGTCGCGTGCATCACAAGAATTTGGTCACGTTGGTTGGTCACTGTGATTCAGACGGACAAAGGCTTCTTGTTTATGAATTTGTTCCTAATCGTACACTGGAGTTCCATTTGCATGGTAATGCCTCTATAATTATCTTTATTTTGTTTCAGAATACATAGTTTGAGGTGGTAGGATTGGTTTATGACTTTGTGATATTGCAATATAGTATTCTTTTAATATGAGACAGTCACAATTTAGAACTAGATTATGAATTTTTTCCACACCAGTTTGTTCAGGGAAAGATCAACCAACTATGGACTGGCCCACCAGATTAAAAATTGCTTTGGGATCTGCGAGGGGGTTGGCTTATCTCCATGAGGACTGTGAGTCTCTCTATCTGTGTCTGTGTGTGTGTGTGTTTGTGTTTGTGTGTGCACATGTGGGCGTGCCTTTATTCATTGAGATAGTTGTGTTGCTATGTCACTTTAACGATAATGTGTCTTATCCTTTTTAGGCCATCCTAAGATCATCCATCGTGATATTAAGGCAGCGAATATTCTCCTTGAATACAACTTTGAAGCTAAGGCAAGTCATGCTTCTTCTTGTATGTGTATATATATATATTACATGTCTTGATCTCCCTTTGTTTAATGTTCCTTTATGTGTAAATATGAATGCAGGTAGCTGATTTTGGGCTTGCAAGATTGACATCTGATAACAACACCCACATTTCTACTAGGGTCATGGGAACTTTTGGGTATGACCAAATTTCTGCTGGCTTACTTCTATTACCATGCTTTTTTCTTTATGTTGCAATATCTCAATCAGTTCTTACTTCTAGTATGCATACTGAAATGCATTTCTGTTTGCACAAAATGCATCAAGAAGTTGGTTTTTCCTGCTAATTAAGTCGCTATTATAGACATGCTGTGGCTGATGAAAAATAATCTGGAAGTACCAGCTTGTACTAATTAATGGTTTGGAGATCAATTTATTTCTCTGTTTTTTCTGTAACATGCTAGTTTGTTCTTTCATTCAGATACCTGGCACCAGAATATGCATCTTCAGGAAAACTGACTGATAAATCTGATGTCTTCTCTTTTGGAGTCATGCTTCTTGAACTAATTACTGGAAGGAGACCTGTTGATTCAACTTATTCTTTCATGGATGATAGTTTGGTTGACTGGGTGAGTGACTTGCAAAAGATGCATCTTGTTTTAACCTGTGTTTTTCATTTTAGTTTTTGCTTGTTGGAATTTTCTGCTGAGCTTAAAAAAATTTATAAATAAAATAAATCATACTACTGGATTTTGTATCTATTATTTAGGTAACCTCCTTCATGTGTTTCCCCTATATTTATTGATTATTTCTCTTCTATTTCAATAAACTGTATTTATAAACGTTCTTTTCTGTTGCTGCCATTGTAATTTTCTTATTTCCTTTCTTCTGCACCATTGTTTTGATTCTCTTCTTTTTGGAACTATTCACTTCATATACACATTTTGCATGACTGTGCTTGTCAGTGGCGTTCATGGATGTTGGCTAGTTTTCAAAGTTTGTCTGCCTTTCACATTGGATTTAGTTTGTCAGTAGCTTAAATGTTTAGTTTTGCACATGACTGATGGATTCTTGCTGATTGTTGTTGCAGGCAAGGCCTTTGATGACTCGCGCTATCGAGGATGGTGACTGTACTCCTCTAATTGATCCAAAATTAGGTGACAAGTATAACTATGTAGAGGTGGCACGAATGGTTGCTTGTGCTGCTGCTTGTGTGCGCCACTCAGCAAAGCGTCGACCACGAATGGGGATGGTATTGTTTCTTCACATACATTTTTTTTTTTTACTTTGACAGAAAATCTACTTAAGTCTTCAGCCCTCCTTTCTTCGACTAATTTTATAGCCATTCATTTCGATTCTGATCAACAAGTTAATGATTGTTCATGTTACCTTTGCATTTCTTAAAGGCATGACTCTTTTAAATGTAAAATTGAGCAGGTTGTTAGAACATTGGAGGGGGATGCATCTCTGACAGATCTCAATGATGGTGTCACCCCTGGTCACAGCTCAGTCTATGGTAGCTCTGATTATGATACTAGCCAGTATAACGAAGACATGAAGAAGTTCAGAAAGGTGCTGGATAGCCGAGATTATTCCACTAGTGAGTACAGTGCTCCGACCAGCGAATACGGTCAGAATCCTTCAGTCTCCAGCAGTGAAGGCCAGCAAACACAGGAGATGGATATGAACAAGTTTAAGAAAGATAGCTGAGGTTTCAACAGTGGTCTATGATTTCTCTTGTGATCAACTGTGAAATGTGCCATTCAATGCTGATATATTATCTATTATCTGCAACAAGTCCAAGCACCTCTCTGTGTGGAAAGCGTTGGATGATAACAATAGAAGGCTCACAATTCACCTATATACATGCATTATCATCATCATCGATTCATCATCGTTATTATTATTATTAGTATTTTTTATTTTTTTGGGTCTTGGTAAGTTGAGTTGGCTTACAATTCTTTTCAAGAATTATTCTTCTGAGTTTTGGCTGTAAATAAATTTCATTTGGCGATTTAAAGATGTATTTCATGAAAGGCATTGATTGACACATGAAAGTTCTAATTCTGAGTGAAGCTTATGTGCAGTGGAATCTGCTGGTACTTACATTTATACAGTGTACCTTCATTCATTTTTTGTGTGTATTAAATTGAAGAAAATAGATAATAAAACAAAATGCCATTGGGCAAAATTAAATTAAAAATCCATAAAAAAAGAGGGGATAAGCTCATCATCATTTTGGGAATTATCATTTTCTTTTTTTTTATATATTTATCAGTGTAAAAGATAAAGTGATCTTCATCTAATTAGTTAAAATGCCCACTAATCTTGAAACTTAAAAATCATTATCACTAAATCTATTGAAACAAACTCCACCTTTAATATCCCTAAGATTAAATTAGTTGAAAATTTTAATCAAATCTTTAATATTTTTTTTTTTTTAAATTTATTCGAGGCTTTAGAGCAGTCCTTCGTTGTAATTCTTTTGAAATTTGAGTGCAAATGCAAAACCAGCCTGCCATTATGCATACAAGACCCCGGAAAACTCTCTAATCACACACTATAAATAAGTTTTGGTCGGGTTGTTTTCCTCTTCGTGTTTCTCTACCAGCTTGAATTTGGGCTTCTTCTAGGGTTTCCATCAGACCTTGATCGATTGTGCGAGAGGATCTAATCTCCTTAGTATTCGATCCATGGCTTCTCGCAGGCGGACGCTTCTCAAGGTTATCATCCTCGGTGATAGCGGGTAAGACTCAATTTGGTTGACTTTTTTGTTGATTTTGCCATCTAATTCACCATGATTTCATCTTTGAACTCATGATCTGATCGTCGAGTTTTATTGTTTGGTAGGGTTGGGAAGACGTCTCTGATGAATCAGTATCCTCGAATTACCCCCAAATCATGCTGCTATTTGTGTGTTTTTTTTGTATTTGATTGCTAATTTTAGTGTTTTTGGGTTTGAGTGACGCTGTTTAGGTATGTGAATCGAAAGTTCAGCAACCAGTACAAAGCCACGATTGGAGCTGATTTCTTGACCAAAGAAGTGCAAGTGGAAGATAGGTCATTCACATTGCAGGTGAATTACTTCTTATTATTATTTTTTTTCTTTTGCATTTTGATTTACTTTATTGTTGCATATTGTTTTGCTTCAGAAAGTTGAAATTCTTGGTTTGTTTGTTTTAGTTTTATAAAATTTGGGGAATGATCTGAGTGGTGAAAAGTTGCAAATGAGTAAATAGCAGTTAGGAAGTAGTGACCTAGTTATTCTCAAGTAGTCTTGCACTTTATATATTTTTTGCTGCTGTTCTGGATGATGCTTAGTTTGATTCCCGTTTGTCTTGGTCTCTAGATGTTAGTGGACAAGTATTTAATTTAATGGAGCTATGACCTCTCCACCTACCTTATCATGTGCAATTCTTATCATATGAACTTGCATCAGGTTTGTTGTGTCTTGATTAATATGGTTTCTTAATTGACTTGCATAGTTGCTTTATTTATGTCTTGGGTGCTTTATTCCTCCCTCTTTTGAATCGAATTGTTCCTAAACTGGTGATGTAACTCATGATTAAGGTTCTGTCAGAAGTTTTTTAGTTACTAAGGGGCTTGCCTTGTCTTATCACTGAATATTGAAAACTGAAACCATGCGTTTTTGAGGGTTATGCTGGAGTGTTAGAATATGCTTTGCCTTATCTATTTTGATATGATTTATCCTGTTTAGTTCGTAAGTTGTTTCTAGTTGAGATCTTAGATTTCATTCTTGTGATTGGATTACCTTTTGTTCGGTTAATTTATTAGGCTTACATATAACTATTGTAAGTATTTTGAAGACTTGGGTTTGGAAGAATAGTTTTATTTATGAAGTTTTATTTGTTTTTTATGTTTTTATCTTTTATTTCTGGAACAATTGGGGGCGTAGGTTTTATTGTGTTCACATGTTTAATAATATCATACAGAATGAGAAACCCAGGAAGGCGTAGGATCTACTGACAGTAAAAGAAATTGGCATGGGTGTGCACAAGGCGTATTTATGTAACAGCTTATCACTAGCACAAAACTGACTAAGCTTTTGTTGTCTTACAAATCTGTTTCTGTTGTATATTTCCGGATGGTACTTATCTTAACTGTAAGTCTTTGAGTGTTCTTATTCTTTCACAAGAAATGGTGTGTGTCATTTGTTTTCTTTCGGTGTCTATAGCTTGTCGGCTTCCCACCTGAAAAGCCGCGTCATCAGCCAACTTACTGTCTTCTTTCGGAAAAAGAGTATTGTAACGGCTTTTTTGTCTATGCCCTAAATTATCATGGACAAGCTAAGGCCCAATGAAACCATTCCAATATGATATTCTATTGTGCGTTAAAACACAAAACTTGGCTAATCATTTGTGTTGTTGCTTTGTTTTATGGTATACCAAAATACAAGTATTTGGTTCTTGATGTTTCATCTAAGTGTGCATTGTTTTTGGATATACCTATCATGATGTGATTCTAACTCACAGCCTGTATGAGGCTATTTTAATCTCATTTGGTTCTTGCCGGTTCATTATTGTCATGTCATTTTTCAAGAGTTTCAAATTTATATTATTGCGGTATGGATTGCGGTTCTTTTTTGTTTTTCTCATCTTTCCCATGTTAATTAAACCATAGTTATCATTTGGACTTTATGCTCACTCTGCTTGTTGCTGCGTATTGTTCTTCAGATTTGGGACACAGCAGGGCAAGAAAGATTTCAGAGTCTTGGGGTGGCTTTTTACCGTGGTGCTGATTGCTGTGTTCTTGTTTATGATGTTAATTCCATGAAATCATTTGATAATCTGAACAATTGGCGGGAAGAATTTCTGATTCAGGTAGCCATGTTTACTCCTATCCTGAATTGTTGTTCTTGTAGTTTCAGAAGGTTTTGTGACACATCAACATTGATGGTCATATTTCAGGCTAGCCCATCAGACCCGGAGAATTTTCCATTCATAGTGCTCGGAAACAAGATAGATGTTGATGGTGGGAATAGCCGTGTGGTAAGCATGTAGTTCTAATTCTCTTGCCTCTTTGTATTTACGAATCCTTAATTATACTCTGCAGCCACATTCTCTGAGTCTCGGTTTTCTTGACTTCATCATCTATTTGTGCTTAATCTCCATAGGTTTCAGAGAAGAAGGCGAAGGCATGGTGTGCGTCAAAGAGCAACATTCCCTACTTCGAGACCTCTGCGAAAGAGGGGTTCAATGTTGAGGCTGCATTTGAATGTATAGCAAAGAATGCCTTTAAGAATGAACCTGAAGAGAACATGTAAGATTATAGTTTTGCCCATCATTCGTAATCGGGTTTGCTCGGGCTTCTACTTAATGTATATTTCTCAAATGGTGCAGGTACCTTCCAAACACCGTCGATGTTACTGCTGGAGGGAGGCAACAAAGATCAGCATCGAGCTGCGAATGTTAAAAAGTCAGATAACTCAAAACTATGATAGGAATCTGCGCTCCAGTTCACTCTGTTCATCGTTATGCAGTTACAATAACTAGACTTTTAGTTTATATTACTGTATTCATTCAGTGTTCAGTATCTTGACCTTAAAAGTACCATTGTTTGTTGCTATCTGTTCGTTGTTCTTGTTCTTCATAGCCATCATTAGAAGAGCATCATTCATTTTGTAATGAAGACTTGAGATTCGTTCTGTATTCTTTAGATCACTCTTGGTTGTTTGTTAGGTATCCTATCAAAACGAAAATCAATCATTAACAACCTTGAGATAATTACATGAGAGAACTTTATAAAATAATGCCTCTTGTTTTTGAAGTGTAGAAGCTTCTAAATTTTTAATAAGTTATTTTATTTGCTCTAAAATAACAATAACCTTAGGGCCATTTAACCAAGTAGCTTTTTTTTTTTATTAAACCAAATGGCCCTAGGGCCATTTTTAATTATCAAAAATGGCCATTTTGATAATTAAAATGGCCCTAGGGCCATTTGGTTTAATAAAAAAAAAAAGGGCCTACTTGGTTAAATAGCCCAAAACCTTATCAAGGAACAACAAAATAGCTGATGGATCTTGTACGTGAGATGGTGCAAGCAGGTAATTTTTAGAGTTTTCCACATTAATGCAGAACACTATTAAGCACTTAAAAAAAAAATTATTTTATTTGATCGGGTTGAATATATTACTTATCAAAGTTTTAATAAGTTTTTATGGCTTTTGAGGTGTTGATTTTGATTTCTCAATAAAATAATGTTATTTTATAATAAATAATAGGTAAAATATTCAATTTGATCTCTATTTTACATAATTTACATTATTCATTATGATTTTTTTCATACACAATGACAATGACCAAATCATCATGCCACCAACTGCAATTACATGACCAAAGGATCAAAAGTTTAAAATTACATAATGGCTTTTGGTATAACATCTGCTATTCCGGTAAAGTCCAGCCAGCAATCAATCATTTAAAGCAGTGTCAATCACGAGGCGCATTCAACGGCCAAGATGTTCGGATTGCGATTGGCGGTGCTTCTCAAAGTAGGAGAGCTGAAAGTTGCGTCTTTGACGATGGAAACAACAACGGAGGAGAGGCTCGGCGAGATGCTGGCGATCCGGCCACCAAGGCTGGAGGACGCCGGCCTCGAGGACTGCGCTCTTCCCCCGGATGCGATCAGAGAGGCCTTCGCTCGTGCCGCGGATTCCCTCAAATCTCGCCTCACCATCGCCTCCGACGACGATGAGAGCGATGATAATGACGCCCAAAGGACTGACGATGAATCAGACCTCCAGACAGCATCTTCTAGGGTTTTAGTTATGGTTGGAGACGATGGTGTTGTTGAAGAAGAGGAGAAGAAGGCAAAGGGGCTTCGAGAAGAAGATGGTGTTGGGAGTGACGATGTTGAAGACGATCCTAAGCCCAAGGGCGATCTAGATGACTTTGAATGTCGATAATCCTCTCACTTCCTGCACGAATTCATCAGTTCTTCTTCTGATATGCACCGCTGGTATGATTTCTTCTTGCATTTTTGATTTTTGGAAATTGAATCATCTTTGATTAGGGTTTATGTATGATTGATCTCATTTATTGAATACTTGCAATCCTTGATGTAATGGATGCACAGTTCCTGGTTGCAGAATGCATTCATTATTTATTTACACTGGTCCTTTGAACTTTGTGTTTTTTTTAGTTCTTTCAAGACAAAAGAATTTTTTTTTTCCTTTCTTTCTCTTTAGACTCTAGTTTAGGGATTATTGAAGCACTATTCTTGTTAGGTCAAGAACCAAATTGGGCATGTTTTTGGGTTTTTACTTGTTTAACGACAAATGAATATGAAGGTATAATTCTTGAAACCAAAAAAAAAAAATGCATTTTCACGGTTTCACCTTATGTAATATGCAACACATTGGCCTCTCAAATCTTAATCCATCCCATCACTATGAATTTTCTTAATGTTAGTCTGTTACAAGATTGTATGACATTAGTTTAGCCTTTGTAATAAATGTTATGGCATCCTTATTATTATTATTATTATTTTATTATATATATATTTGACAAACTGGGCAAACCATATCAAGGAGTATGTATAGGTGTAGTTTTTTTTTGTTTTTCGATTACCAATAGACCATTTGGACGTTGGTTATAGGTGTAAAATTAACACACATGTACTTTCACTATGAGTGAGTTAAGGTTTGAATCCGTCTTCTCGGTAAAAAAATGAATACCTCTAAATGGAGGACCGGATGTCAATAGATGAAGAGGTTGTTCGTAGTATTTTTATTTTTGTGTTAGATTTTTCTTTTTAGAAAAAAATTATTTTGACCTATATATCGAGAAAAAGAGAGAGCAATTAAAGGAGAATAGATAAATGAAGAGTCCAATTGGCAAGGCTTTGTGTGTGATCAGTTTAATAGAATGGGTTTCTCCTTGTTATAATCCTGTAGCCAACTGTGTGACTACAAGCACCTTGAATTTGGATAAATATAGTGAGATTACCATAGTTTTAGAGTCTGTGTTAGTTTTGATAGCATTTGGATTAGCCGTAGAGGTGCAGCAGTTTATGCCAAAATTTTTCATAATTCGTTTGATGTAATTGTACTATCAAATGGCATAAAATCTTGTGCCTACTTGAACCTACTGAGCTTTTCACTCATATAACCAATCTTTCTCAATAAACATCCCATGAAAAGTTGATTTGAATATTGTAGTGTTTTATAACTTATGGTTCTACAAGTGCTTGAACATAACAACAGTTTATTCATCAGTATGATATTGTTCTGTGCGTGTATTTGCTCATATTGCATTGCAGAATAAGAATGCCTAATTACTTAAGCTCAATTCCTTCAGAGTCCTTAATCATGAAATTTCTGTGCAGGTTTCAAATGAAACAACAATCTTTGCAGTAAAGTTCTTAACATGTATGTACACCTTTTACCTGCTTAATCAGTTGATGAACATCGCAAATGATTAAACTCTTATGAGATGAAAAAGATGAAATTTCCCATATGTCAGACATGATGCTTTATAATTACTAGGCAAATTCTCTTACTTCGTTTTGGTTTTGGATTTTTTTTTTCTTTACAATTTTGATGGTTGTTAGGCAATATTACATATAGACATAATTTGAAATAAAATATTTTAATTAATGAAATTATAACATAATGCATAGTGTTTTTAAGAGAATAAATAAATGTAAATGCAAATGAAACTATATCTAGCAGAAAAACTATTCAAAAAATAAAAATAAAAAATAGAATAGAAATGAAAATGTAAAGAAAATTGAATTACACAATAATAGATATCACAATTTAATTTCTTTTACAGCTCATTAAAAAAAAAAATTAAAATCAATGATCATATTTAAGAAATAAATCTAGTTTCTGGAGTTTTACTATTTTTTCATCCTTTAATATTTTATATTTTGATATTTTTAATTTTTTCTAATTTGCTTAGATATAATCCAAGATAAATGGCCGTTTACAATTATGACTTGCAAATTGACTAAAAAAAAAAAAATCATGATTTGATAACTCCTATAGGCATATATTTGTCACAAAATAAATATTTTTCAATTACTATAATTGATGCAAAATTAATGAAAGCAATAAAACTTTTTTATTACTAAATTCATAATTAATGCAAACAAATATGTAAGTGTAATAATATTTTTTTTAAAATAATCATAATTATTCATTGAAATGGTCTAAAATTTCAAGTTAGATTATACATCTATTTCAAATATATGTATGGATTTTTAATTTAATCTCCTGAATTTATGTTTACTCATGGGAATTCAAATCTAGTTATTAAAAAATGCACCCTTTATAATTTAACCTCAATCATCAATACATGGAATGCATTTTATAAAAATTATTATTAGTTAAAAAGAGAGTAACTAAATTGTGGTATTGTGGTGTGCCTTTCCAGTTCCAGGAAGCAGTGAGAGTTTGGAAAGTTCGAGGAAGCAATGAGAGTTTGGATCGCACAAGAGCATATTTTTTTAAAAATATGAGTTGTGTGCATGTGATCTCAACATTCATATATGCACAGGTTTTGTCTCTACTTGCTCTATTTTGTGTATATCTATTTATTATTATTTTTTAAAATGGGTAAACCGCTCATTTTAGTAAGTAAAAATCTCACTTTCTCAAGATTTTGGAATTTCAAAACCCTCACCAGGATCATCTTTTCTTTTATTCCCCCTAAAAGAAGCTGAAAATTCTGGTTGTGCTTTTACATGGTGGTACCAGATGAATCTCATTGACAATATTAATTTATATTTATATATATAGATCACCAAGCAATATGTCCAATGTGGTGTCAAACAAATATAGCATCGAAGGTGCAAAAGAGAGCAGAGATATTTCACTCGTTTAAGAAACAAAAGACGAGTTATGTCAAGAATACAACATAACTAGTTCAAAACCAAAAAAGGATTCAAATCCTACTGATAATAAAACAACTTTAAGGATTGGTGCAGAACTCTGGTCTGACATCTAACATGCCCATCCACCGTCTTCGTAAAATGGGCGGAGTTAAATAAGTCTGCATATATGGTGTGTTTAATGATAAAAAGTGTGAAAAACCACAATCACACCTATACATAGTGACCTGTATACGCAAAAACACTACATTTTTTTTTTTACAAAGCACTGCAGCCAAATTGCCTGAGAAAAAAGAGATCAGAATCTAGCAGACCAATGCAACATCCAAACTACAAAAAGCTGAAAACATGATGGATGAACAAGGCCACCTTCAGTAATAGCAAAAAAAATAAGAGTGTTAAAAATCAACATAACTTTTATGTGCCTCAGCTTCTGCTACTTCCGGGTCTATCCATGTGGATTGCATGAGAATCCAACGTTGTGAGGATCTGGGGCATCGCCATGCCAACAGAAACAACAATCTCTGTAGCAAAATGTGGATTTTATGATGTTATTGGCATGAACTTTGCAGAGTCACTAGTCTAAATTAATATCACATGCTCAGGACTGAATAGGGTTGGTTTGATCCCTGTGCAATCAACTGAAAATAGATGGTGACTTACCAATTCCTTCTCGGACAGATAAATTGGGTCTAATGACATCTTTGGAATTGATGAGAAATATATCCCCAACATAGAGATGATTTGTTGGTACATAAACACAACAGAGTTCCTCTTCACCAGAATAACTCTGTTATAAAAAGCAGTATGAGACAAGAATGAGAGAAACTGGGTATAAACTCAGACCAGCATGTTTGAACATATTTGGAAGCATGATGATAACTTGGGCTAGAATGATGAAATTATGAACAGGAGTTGGTTGTGTGTGTTACAATGCAGCAACAGATGATAATTAATTAATACATGACAAACTACAGGTCATTGTGTCAATTCAAACCTGAAGAACAACGGCCGAAGTGATAAATCCTAATGCATATTCACCGATACGTGGGTGCCTTATAATGGCTACTTCCTTGAAGGCTTGTGTGTTCTGATCTGTGAAAATAGAACTTTTAGTAGTATGAAGTAAAGCACACACCAAAACTAAAATTGAATGCAAAGGAAATGTACCAGGCGATATGGCTGCACTAATTTGCTTGGATGCATTGTAGATGTGGCGAGCAAAAGGCATTCGCTTGATAAACCATTCTCCAATACCGAGGACAGATGCCCCCAGCCACGATGACATGAATACACCAACCAAAAAGATGAACAAAATGGAAGTTACAAATCCAAGTCCTAGCAAAAAAATTATTTAGTTAAGAAGAAATTCTTTTTGGCAAACATTTATAGGAGTTTTTCTCATTCAGTAATAAAATGTGCTAACAAGAATTAAAAACCGAGTAGCAAAAGATCAAGCAACAATTTCTTTGATTTAAATATCTTGCATAAATTTCTCTTCAGTCTGATTCTGCCTCGTTAATTAAAAAAAGAAGGCCAGCATTAAACATTCAGCAAAAGGCTCCCTCTGTGTAGCCAGTAATTTATATGCAAGACTGGTGCAAATAGGCTAAAATTAGACCTTGAGGTTAACTGAATTCAAAATGGTAGCCCCCAATTAACCAAAAAAAGGGATTGCATAACAATAACTCAAGCAGAAATTGCAGCTAAGAAAACCCCATACTGCTGCAAAAGTTTTCTGTGCAATTCCACTGTCAAATGAATAGCTTAAACAGCTAGCTTATGAGCTTACAGCTAATTATTTACCCATGCACACAGCAACATATATTATACTGACATTCTACATATGCTCATCTAATCAGCTATTTAGTAGTGGCAGTTGCCCAATTTCAAGAATCATTAAACTATTTCTGATGTGTACAGCTCCTGAGCATCTTGTTGAACCTCTTGGACCATGCACCATCTGCTGCTAAATGCGGCCAACCATTCCTGGTCTAAACTATTATAAATTACTTCAGCCTACATAACTTCCAAATATTCTTGGTCATTAGATCTTTGGAAACTATGACAGCCCAAGGATTGGAGTAAAATAGAGCGGAGAGATTAGAGAATCCCCATCAAAAGGAATCTGAACTAACCCAACTTAGCTACAGCCAAACATAAAAAGTCACGTAACGACCACAAGTAGGAGTTGCCAAAGAGCCACAGTCATGTAAAACAAAGTAAAACGGGTAAGCAAAACAAGGAAAAAGTCTCAATGGTGTCCTTCCAGATTTCAAGTAAGAAATGCATGATTCAAGAGTTCCATAGCTAGAATTCAAAAGTACAAATAAATCGAAAAATCATAACATGATACAACAGATACAAAATTCAAAAGTCTAAAATAGAGCTCAATGCTAAAAAGTATTAGGTTGCTCATAAGAAAAATTTTATTTTTATAGAGGATTTTTGCAAATACATGTGAAAACAACAAAAAAGTGTACAACTATAAAACATTTACATACCAAATATGTTAATTCCAAGTTGAACATAGATGGGAGAAAAGAACCCATCCACAAAATGAATAAACCACCATGTGATGTAGAAGGTGATCGCTATAGGGAACAAGATCACACTGCAAAATGCCAAAAGGTGAATAATGAGAATGGACATCACACAGAATTATAATCGTTAAACTGCTGCATATAGTTATACACAATGGAATCCATAGGGTTGACACATATAATATTAACAAAACTGTTTTTATACTCAGTGAATGTTTTTGCTTCACTGGTTTGCAATTCTAATAATCCAAGCTTTTCATTTTTGCTGAAATATGAACAGTTTACTCTGAGTAGACACAAGCAAAATAAAGAGCAACAAATTTTGCATTGAAGTTTATGATAAGACAAAGTTAATGCGCAAAGAATAAAGAGTAGAGGCCCACACTCCAGTCATGAACTTCTTGGAAGCCCAGCTATGAACAACTTTATAAAATGCCTGTAAAGTAAACAGAAGCTGCGTTAAAATAATACGACAAACTTTTCAAAGGTAAAATTACAAAAGTCATGTAACCTAAGGCATCATTGGTAAATTACTCGGTATCACAAATTTAAATTAAATCTCATAATATAGTTTCTGAAATAAGAACAACAAACATCCGAGGGATGTCTCATACATGCATGTTTTCCATATTGACTAACACACAACAAGCTTATAAATAAAAAGACTACAAGAAATGCAACTGTCAATGTCACTACACAGGGACTCATAATAAAGAACTACCACCAGATATCTAGCTTATATAAAAAAAAAAGGAATCTTCTCATTATGATAGAACCTGATGCTGACAATTTGGGCAACAATAACCAGAGCTAGACACCTAAAACCTCACATTGAAGCTGATCCCATATGGGCATAGCTTGAATTAGTGTTACAGAAACACATTCAGAATAGCCATATGTAAACAAGAACAGGGTGGCAGTAAAAAAGGACATATAGTCCAAAAATTTTTTAGTGCAAAAGGTCCAAAAGCATCATATCACTGATCAATTTTTAATTTCTTTGAAACACAACATGATTGCACCTCAAGATTGTGGATGGATGATAACTAATTTAGAAAGCCTAATTTGTACAAATTGCATTATTCATTTCAAACAGGACCATATTTGACCATAACAAAAAATCAGCTAGTAATCCAGTCACAAGATAAACTTTGGCAACAGTCCAGCAAGGGCTAAACCAAAGTCATGGCATATCCTAGGCATTAAAGTGCCCTAGATATCACCATGATACGCAGGGAGGAACCATAGAAACTCAAGCCATGGCAAATAGTGTATAATTGCACACTAGATCTTTATGATATTCTCATTCTCCATAACAGATTAGCTCATCTTGATAAGAATCAAAACCTTATATATATATATATATATATATATATATATATATAAAGATAAGATTCATCGTGGTTGACAGCCCACAATCCAGGGTTCGATTCCATCCCAAAAATCAGCAAGTAATCATCCACGTTGGCAGATCTACAACTCGATCCAAAAACACCAAACAAAGAGACTACTAACCCTAGAAGGATAACAAAATCGAAGGGCATCAAATTAAAGAGATGAAAAGAAGCGCAAAAAGGGAGCAGCAAACCTCGCGGCCGGAGTGGTGGAGGTGATGAGCCGAGGCGTTAGAAGGGGAGGCCTTGGAATCGGAGTCATCGCCGTGGTCACCGCCGACGGGGATGAGGAGTTCCCGATCCCTAGAGTCTCTGCTCGCCATCGCAGCCAACGACCTCTCGTCGCCCATGGACGAGGGAATCACTTCGATTATTTAATAATACAACGATGAATGATGATGCTGATGATGATGACGCGATGCGAAGAAGAGAAACTCTTTCCCCTTCGAATGATCAATGTCTTCTGGAACGTTAATGAAAACAAAAGGAGCCTGGAACTGATGGGCTTTTTATGGGCTTATCCTGGCCCGAAACAAGCCCACTTTCCTTGGATTCATTGTTCACTCGGTCCGCTTGTCGGGAGCTTTTTATTTATTTATTTATTATTATTATTATTATTATTTATAATTAATAATTATCATTAATGTAGTGGATTAAAATTTACTTAAATGTTTGGTCGCGTAAAGTGAGTTGATATATTAATTTATGAACCCACTTGATGGGTTTGGATAAGAAAACCAACCTTTTTTTTTTCTTTCTGTCCTTATATTTGTAGCTGTTATTCATGTTGGGTGTTTTGCTTTATTTAAGAATGAAGATATTTTAATGTGAAGGACGGAGATTATATTAATTGGGTTTATAAGTACGATGTCTGACATTTCTGGATTAGCGGCTGAGTCATGTAGTAAAAAAAGTGCTTTATTTTATTAATTAATTTATATCAGTTTATCTTATAATGTGGAATTTTAATTTTCAAGGTATTTATTATTTAAGGCACTACTGTCATCCTTATCCAAACCGAGTCCAGCTTGTCTTGCTATCATACCATCAGAGGAGATCGTGCCTTGTCTGTGCAAGTAACTGTTTCACAGTGGTTTAAACTTTACATTTTTTTTTTTAATGTAAAACCGAATTAACAACACTTCCACTAAAATAATATTTTAAATTATTGTTTCTTCATATAAAAATTCTCATTTTACACCCTCCTGCAGCATTCTAGAGATAATTTTTTTTTTTTTTTCAAATATGGCAAATAGTAGTTAAAAGAATAAAATAAATATAGATAGGTTAAAAAATTAATCATCCAATTCATATATTTTCACAAATATTAAAAAATTTATAAGTCTAAATTCATATAAAAATATATTATTTAAAGTTATACTTAAATTTGAGATATTTAAAAATCTCATATTTATTTTCACTCAAAAAAAATAAAATAAAAAATAAAATAATTTTTTTTTTAGGTATGTATGATGTATCTTCGTTTTTGGTTACTCGCAAAAACACTAATTAAATTATTCTTTGTGCTAATTGCTTTATTATATATGAATTATAAAAATATATTTTATGTTGTTTTATTTATTAAAATAAACTGGGCTTATGTGTCTGTCTATCTCTACCAGGGTCCAGGGTCCCTTGAGACTCCTTCGCTGCTCTTTCGCCTGGATCCATCTTCTTCCACTGCGCGGTCCACCACACGACCTTCCTTCTATTCCCATCTCCCTCGATCTCTCCTCCTCCTTTCCTCGCTCTCCGCTTCCCTAATTCGATTCGCCCTTCTCGCCTTGTGCCCTAGGAGAAGGGAAATCATGGTCTTCTACTTCAAGTCGCGCCCTGAATCCGGCGGCTACACCATCTTCATGGGCCTTGACAAGCACGAGAATGAGGAGCTCATCAAGTATGGCTTCCCCGAGGATATCTGGTGATCCCTTATCCCCTTTCTCTCTTGATTGTTGTATATCTTTTGTGGTTTCGTTGTGCAGAGAGATCATGGGCGTCTGGTGGAATTAATTTAGGTTTCATGTCGACAAGATGTCATCGGCTCATGTGTATCTGAGGCTGAATAAAGGTCAGACCATCGACGACATCAGCGAGGGGTTGTTGGAGGATTGCGCTCAGCTCGTCAAGGCCAATTCGATTCAAGGTGAGCTTTTTTTCTTTCCATTTCTTTGTTGAGGGATGTCGTTCTGGGGTTTGATGGTTTGTGTTGTGATTTGCAGGTAATAAGGTTAATAACGTCGATGTTGTTTATACTCCTTGGTATAATCTGAAGAAGACTCCTTCTATGGATGTTGGACAAGTTGGTTTTCACAATTCGAAGATGGTAAGGTTCTGGAAAGCTACCTGTTTTTTGGTATTAGGATTAATATCAGATAAGTTTATGTGGTCATTTAATCTCAAGGTTGCTGGTTGCATAGATAATATCTGATTGAAATCATTAAAAAACTTATGAATTGGAGATTTTTATTGGATTGAATTCCATTGCAGCATGTAGAAGGCCTTTTCTCATTTTCATCTCTTTCCTCTGAGCACCTTAGCTGCTTATAGAAATTTTTGTTGTCCAACTGCTTGTGGTTTTTCTTGACCTTGATTCTTGCTGGCTTGTGAAGGTTCTATAAGAAGAACTTTGAATAGTTTTATGCTTATTTGCTAAACAAGTGCTTCTTATAAGAATGAATGCTTGGTTTTGTACGGAAGGCAACTTTTAGTTTGAGGGATCTTTCCCAATAGGCCCAAATATATTTATTCATATGCATAAGCATGCAACTACTTGGCATTTCCAACCAAGGTCTGCCTCCCTAAATCATGGGCATATCTTAAGAAAGTATTGCTCATGCTGTTTCTTGGCAGCTTGATGAACTTAAATACAGGCTTACAATTTTACTCAACTTTTGATGTAGAAAGCCATCTATTTAAGCTGACCCATTATAGTTTATGGCAGATTTCTATTCACTAAGTCCAAAATTTACCTGCTTGATTGGAACTTGAAGCTTTAATTTCACTTGTGTGTTTTATTCAGTGCAATTTTTCTTATTAATGTTGATGGAAAAAGCAACCTTTTGCTTCCAATCAACAAGCATGGTACCTTCTTCATTATCTATGAACTGTGATTATTTTCTGTGACTTGTGATACTGATCTTTGCTATCGTCTGGATTATAGTCTATATAAACCATGAAGTTTGTGACTGTTCCCATTACTCATTTGCAGGTCCGCACAGTGCGGGTAGAGAAACGAATAAATGAGATTGTGAACAGGTTGAACAAGACCAAAGTCGAAAGGCATCCTGACCTGAAGGGTTAGTGTGCCAATTCCTGATACCTTTAATAGTGTTGTCAATTTCTTATCTTTATTTATCTTGAAATCATTTATTTACAATTCTTGTAAAATTGTGAATTATTTATAATAATGAGAAATTTGCCCACATTTTCTGTTTCCACATTAATTGATCTCAGTCAACCTTAGCAAGCTCCATTCTGTATGTTCAATTCTATAAGCAGTTAGTTGTACATTTGATTGGTTATCTGCTTATCATATAACATACCTTGTTTCTTCGCTTACATGTGGAGGCAATTCTAGGACATAAGGTTGCAATATCATCAACTTAGGTACCTAAGGTCATTTGCTCATGCTTAAAATCTGCAGCAGTTATAAGGATGCACATAAATGGCATAGATTAACTACATGTGTAACCAAACTCATAAGTGGGTCTTGCTTAATGTATGGGACATTCAAATCAGTGTGTATGCTGTGGTTTGTGTACATTTTTATACATTGTTAGGTTTTCTTTCTTTCGATATATACTTTAACTTTAATTCTGTTGAAGGACCATGCTGTATTTGGGACTGTTTGATATGAAGTTTCTTATTGTGCCATGGAAGTTGGCTGCCTAGTAACGCTTCATTTCTTTTCCTTCTGATTGTCTTTACTAGTGGATTCTCATTTTCTTTGCATTTCATTCTCATCTTCTTTATTGAGCATGGGAAAATCATATGGCTTCCCTTTTGGAAACAATATGTGGTACCATGCTTACAGGTTACTATAAGCTAATTTAGGCAATGAGGCATAATGGTGTGAAATTTTGCAGAGGCAAAACAAGTTACCTGCATTGTATATATACAGAACAATTTACATGCATTGAGCATATGTAAAACAACTTGCATACTTTGTGTTCATGTAAATATATGGAATTTATGAGGCTGGTGAATCATAATTTGCTGACAAACCAACATTATATCCTGGGCCTATCTTGCAAGTCTATGAAATTATTTAAATGGATTAGTTATGGTCGTGAAGTTGTATTTTGTGTTTTTAGATAGATAGATGCCTTTGAGATTCAAAGAATTTTTTTTAAGATCTCATGAAGCAATGACAGAAGCCTTGATCTGGTAGTCGTTCTTTTTCTTTACTTAGTGAAGTGTGATCATTATTTGTAACCTAGTATATTCAAGCATGCGTTTGCTATCCAAGCTTACTTTGCTTCATTTTCCTTATCAGCTGAGCGAGAAGCTGTTAATGCTGCAGAGAAGGCTGAACGGAAGCTTCAGCTAAGGGACAAGGTAAGTCTGAAAGTCTCCTCACTTATTGTGTGGGTAGAGGCAGCTAATTATCTCTTTAAAGACAAAAAATTGAATTACTTAGAGAAATGTGTAGAGGCATCTATGAGTTTTAACTGTCAACGACAGAGGTTGTGTTGCCTGGGTCGAGTTCTTATATCAGCATATCAAATGATCGCCCTTGTTGGTCAAATAAATATTTTATTCTATCTACTGAATTCTATCTTTGGCTCACAGTTAAATCTTGATTGAAGTCTAAGACATACTGTGTTTAATAATTGGCATCCTGCAGAAACGACGAGAGGATTTGGAAAGACTTGAGAAGGAGAAGCAAGCAGAGATACGGAGTTACAAGGGCCTTATGGTTTCAGACAAGATGACTTCAAACAAACAAATTGCATCCGCCAATAAATCCTTGCAAGAACTAGAAGATGATTTCATGTGAGTTTATTATAAACTACAACGCATTGGTGGTATTGAAATTCCAAAAGCTCCACCTGATCAATGAGTTATTGCTAATGCAAGGGTGTGACATAAATGATGAGAAAGATCATCGCATGCTACCTGAATGATTTTGCCACTTGGATTCATCTCGTGGCCATCTTTAAACATGTTATAAACAATGAAATTTGATCAAATGAATGAATTTGCCATATGATTTCCTATGTTTCCACAATACCCATATGATATTGCTTGGAACAAACCGTGTGTGTTGTTGGTGAAGTCATCCATGCCTATGCGTTATCATTAGCCTTCTGGTTATCATTATCCTTCTGGCTGTGTGATAGGACATCTATTGTTTTGTGCTGAAGTATCTTATTGGTATTATTTTTATTCTGTCAGTTAGAAGACTTTCAGCAATGCTTCAATTGTTAAGTTTGTATTTTATTCTTTGGAGGGATGTTGATTTTCCTACTTGATGATTGTTTTGCCTATAGTCTTTCGCCTAACATTGCCCTCAGACTTGTTCATTATGCTTTTTAGGATAATGTTGGGTTTATGCCAATTCATAGTTTTTTGCTCACATATTATTCTCAAGCTGTTTTCTATTAGGTAAGGTGTACATATCAATGTTTTATCTACATGTGAATGGGTTATGTTTGCCTCAGTCAATGCCGAGGACGGCCTGGTGCCATGTATTCTGGTGTTACACTGAGTAGCTTCATATACACCAATGTCACCTGGGACTGGTCTCTCAAACACAGTTAGCAAAACACCACAAGAAGAATCTTTGATTTAGTGAGGTGAAGTGAACAATTACTCATGCATGGTATATAACCTATAAACTCTAACTGATGCTACTAGAGTAAAATTCCCATGTTAGGAATGGTCACATGTCGATCTATTATTTCAGAGCCAGTTGACTCATTCAATGGTTTTGGTACAATGTATCCTGTGTGCACTAATGGTTTAGCGTTAGGTTCTTGTTTTTGAAATTTTATTTTGTTGAAGACGTCTAGAGGTAAAAGACGAAGTGCTTTCGGACTGTCAAGCATTTGGTTGCTTGTGTTTGGTGGGTTGTCCATATTATTAATATACACATACATACGAAGTCTTTGCATTTGTATATTCTTATCCACTTGACTCCAACAGCGAGCTTCCGCAATAAGCAATCGATTATGCAATAGACAACTAGCAAAAGCAGTTGTTAAATTGGGCGTGGGTGAAGTACTGGGTATAGTTCTACCACTGGCCTTGGAATTGGAGATTAATAAACAGGCCACTTGTACTTTGCGATTTGTTAATAAAAACAAACAAATGATTCACTTTTTATGCTCAGAAGATATTGTAGTTAAAATAGCTCCATCATATACCCAATTTATAAGAAAGAAACAAATACATATAGAATTCAAACAATACTACTGATTCAAATTAAGAGTGTTCATATAAAATCAAAGAAACAGGGGTGGAATACTCTGCTCATTTCTGAAGAAATTCTCAGGATCAACATCACCTTTCACAAAAGCCAGCCTTTTGAAATTATTTTTGAAATACTTCACACCCCAAACCTTAGCCTTGAAGTAGCTAGTGTTTCTCCACTCATTCCTACCCAAATCCAGGTCCCTAAAATTAAGGTATGCAGCTCTAGGATTCCTTGAAACATAAGGACCCATTTGTTTATACAAACTTCTAATCCACCTAATATGCTCTTTAGACGCCTTAGAACTTGTATCACTCCATCCAACAAGATATTGAATGTTATACAAAGTCCCTTTCCTATGTGGAAAGGGGGTCTCTGACTCTGAAATCTCAGCCATTTTCCCACCATATGGATCCATGAACATGGAAGCTCTTTCAACCTCCATAAATCTACTCCACAACCTCTCCAAAACATCCTTTGGCACAGGCTCCCTCACAAAGTCAGACTTAGCTTTAAACAATCCTTTATTTTGAAGCTGAAGCTTCCTATCCATCAAAGAGTCAGCAGGCAATCCACTTTGTGAAAACCCAAAGAACAACACAGACTGAACCCAGCTCATCTCCTTGCAATCCTTCATCCCAACTCCTAACTCAGGAAACCTCTCACCCATTACCCTCACAAGCTCACTGGAATTCCCAAGAAACAAGCAATTAAACAAACCTTCCACTCTCCTACTACTACCATTAGTCACAGTTTGTACAATAGCTTCAATAAACAGCTCTTCAGGTAGCTTATAAGCAATGTACTGCCACTTATCAATGAGCTCCACTGCACCTTCTTTTGCACTCTTAGTTATAGCAAACACTGTCACAGTTTGAGGAACAGGAACCAACCTTAACTTCCATGAAAGAACAACACCAAAGCTTGCTGCTCCACCACCTCTAACAGCCCAGAATAGATCCTCTCCCATGGAATCTTTGTCCAAAATCCTGCCATGCACGTCCACAAGTCTTACGTCCAAGACATTATCAGCAGCAAGACCATACTTTCTGACCATTGTTCCCATGCCACCGCCACTGATGTGCCCACCAACACCGACTGACGGACATATTCCAGCGGGGAACCCAAGAACGGAGCTTTTATTAGCTATTTGGTAGTAGACTTCGCCGAGGGTGGCGCCGGCTTGAACCCACGCCGTGCCATGCTCTACGTTAACAGTGACTGAGTTGAGGTTTATGAGGTCTAAAATGATGAAGGGTTGGGGATGTTGTGATCTAGATGAGAGACCTTCATAGTCATGGCCACCACTACGTACTCTTAGAGAAAGGTTATGATTTTTGGCACATATGATAGAGCCTTGGATATGAGAGTCTTGTGTGGGTGTGAAGATGAGCAGAGGCTTTGGTGTTGATATGGTGTTGAACCTTGTGTTTACCATTGAGAAGAGGAGGAATGAGGAGTAGGTGTTGTTGTTGGGGAAGTAGAGGAGTTTGGAGAGGTTTTTTATGGATGTTTTGGTTTTGAGATGAAGGCATTGGAGGAATGCTTCATTGGAGAGTAGTGAATGAGAGGAGGTTGTTAAGGTGATGATGGAGATGATGAATAGGATAAAAGGAATAGCAATGTTTGGAGCCATTATTTTTACTAGCAATGAGAGCTTTGGTAGGTTATTTATAGTGGGGACTTGATTTATTGATGGGTGATCTCTTTTATTGAAGGTGTAAAGTGTGTTAGGATTTTGCTGTCATGGTGGAGATTAATAATTGATTTAGATGTCATTGGAGGTGGTTGACTTGAGTTGTTTAGCTTTTATCTTTTATTGTGGTTCTATAATGTAAATTTTTATATTCCTGCTGGCGTTTGGCCTTGGTGTTAGTTCCAAGAGTACAACTACTACTAATAATAAAAAGATAAAAGGAAGAGATTCTTTTGCTTAAAAAAATATATTACACTTTCCTTACTGTTTTATTTAATATGCTATTTATAAACTGTTTTTTACGTGGAAAACAATCATCTTTTAGGCAAAAAAGAAACATTAAATTATTTTAAATGCAAAATAAAGTCGTTTTCTTGCGTTGAGTTGCATCGCTTAAATAGGTTTGGCATTTCGAATTGTTTTATTGTAATGTGTAATTATTCTTACTTGTTGTGTCATCGTCTGACATTGAAACGTATAATCTCCGCAAGCTTTCCTTGCAATTCACACAATATTCAGATATTCATTTTTCATTTTTCAGCACACGACAACAATTTTCCATTTTGTGCGCTAAATAACCAGGTAACCAAGATGACGTAGTACTTTATAACTCGTTGAGTGTATTGCATTGAAAGATGGTTAGAAACGTACGACATTAAATGTTTTTTTAGTAAAATGTAGAAAAGATTAAATATTCGCATGATATTTTTGAGATAAAATCAAATTTTGATCTCTTTTAATCCAATAGTTTAAATTACTCTATTATTTATATAGGTCCATGTTTATTAGATGTTGTCTAATGAGAGAAGAGAGAGATAGAGAGGGTGAGACCTCTTGCATGTAGAGAGTAAAAATGTGGAGGTGTAAAGGAGAGCTCTTGTTTTTGCTTGATCTTATTAAAATAAGGTAAGACCTTTGTTTTTGATGTGAGGTTAATTTTTAGAGTTTGGTAATCTTTTTGTGGTTTTATGTTTATTTCTTGTAACCTTGTACTTTTGTTTTTCTTCATGACATAGGTGAAGCATGTTCTCCCATAAATATAGGCTTGTTCTTAGCCGAACTTTGTTAAATTGATGTCTTTTATTTTATTGTTGTGAGATTTGTTGTATGTTATCCTTGGATTGTTCATTTATTGTGTTATTGCTAAGTATTATGATATTGCACATCTAGACACGTGTCAAGGAGTGCACAGACGTTAAGTAATCACCTCAACACACTTGTACCATTATCCTGTGTAAGCTAAAATTTGAACCCATTTTTTTTTATTGAACATAAATACCCTATATAGGGAATGTGATTAAAGTTACATTAATATTAGAATCCATATATTTGAATTATGCCGGTAACAAGACTTCAAGAATGCAAACCTGAAATAACAGAATGATTTAGAATTATGTCATCTTTCTTAATATATGGTCGATAAACACATTTAGATTAGTTTAGGATATCATAGTCTGATCCTAACCCAATCCAATAATTGATCTAAAGTGCCAAGCCCATGAGCTGGGCCATGGGTTGTATATTTTAAATATGGGTCGGCCCAGCCTGGCCCAAACTATTTATGAGGCCCGTCGAATTTGGACTTGGGCTGAGCTAGAGGATTAATTTTTTGGGTTGGGTCGGGCCGACCCAATGATGAGAGTGACATGCTGATCCACGCCCATGGTAATGGTCATGTACAGTAAACAGTAACCATAGAGTCTACAATCTTATGGTTGTGGATGTGGTTTTCCTCATATTTATAAAGCGGCAATGTGATTGCAATGTAGTCAAATTTGGATTGGACCGGCTAATTCAACTTGAAAAACCAGGAAACAACAATATGATTGGTCCAACTGCACTCTTTGACTTAGCTTTAAAATAACCGGGTCAAAAACTGAGTGATCCAGCCAATTTGCCATGAAACTGATTAATTTGATCAGATCTAACCGGTTTATAAAAACTAAAATTTAAAAAAAAACCCAAAGAAAGTGAAAGGAGTGAAGGAGAAGCAGGAGACACATTGGGGCGGGGGATGATAAAGTTTTTTTAATATTCTTAAAAAAATCAATGTATATAAAACTAAAATTTTAAATATTAAAATTTAATTGTATTTTAGATATTTTAAAATTAAAAAAAAATATAATTTAAATTTTAAATATCATATTAATTAAGTGTTTTTAATTATTAAAATATAGATTATATTATTTTTTTAAAATTATTAATTATTATGATATATTTTTTAATATTATTATCTTTGTAATTCTTTTGTGGCTCAGTTCAAGCACACAGCCACAGTTCAAGCACACAACTTATAAAGCGGCTCTAATTTAGTCTATATCCACAAAACCATCTTCTTGTCCTTCACGATCTCAACTGGGGAATAAAGAGAAATGCTATTTCGAACGAAATTCCAGTCCGAAATTCGTGGCCGGCATCCACATCATTCAATCTTTCTCTCTCCTGTTTTAAAGAGTTAAAGGGAAACAAACGAGAACTAGGTTTTTCCATCTTTCCCAAATCATCGTCTTCCACTCCGAAACACCCCTTCCTCGCCGTCTCGCCTGACGCCACCGACATGTCGCCGACGTCGTCACCTCGCCGCCGCGCTTGACACCACCGACATGTCGCCGACGTCGTCACCACACCGCCGCGAAGCCTTTCCTCGCTGACTCACCTGACGCCACCGGCACCGTCGATTCTTGTTACTCTCTTCTTTGAACAAGGGAGAGCTCCGGCAGATGGACGTGGCCATGGTGGCAGAGGAGACCATCGTGTCTACAGGATCGATCCCGGTTCAGAAAAAAAAATTTCAGGATCAAGATATAAACGAACACAAAAACAAATATATATATTTATGTATGCATATATACCCGCTAACACTGCGAAATTTAGAGCTTCGCGGCAGTGGCGATGTAGGCAACGTCGGCAACTGTGTGCGAAGGGGGTTCACGGTGGGGACGTTGGGGGATGGTGTGCCGGTGGCGTTAAACAAGAAGGCGACGGAGGGCTTTGCGGTGGCGACGTCGGTGACGATGCGCCGGTGGCGTCAAGCAAAACGGCAAGGAAGGGGCTTCGTTTTCGAGATGGAGACTGCGAGGAAGACGACAATTTGGGAAAAGTAAAAGCAATTTTCCTTTTCTCTTAAAACAAGAGAGAAAGTTGGATGACGTGGATGCCACATAGGCATCCACGTCATTCGGCCCAGAATTTCGGACTGCTATTTCGGAGGAAATAGCATTTCTCGGGGAATAAATTAATGGATAGGATAGAAAGCAAAAGATATGACTGGTTGAACCCAACTCAACTCTTTCAAGTCCTGGAAACCTCTTGTCCATCACCTGCACGGCTTTATCAGACTTCCCTAGATACAAACACACTTTTAAATTAGTTTGTATTGCAGTCATTGTGAACAAGTCCTCAAGGAGCAATGTGCTTCCACTTGTCAATTAATGCGTGGTATACTTTGATGTAGTGAGAAACCACTGCGATATGCGGTGATTCTTTGATGTAGATGATTTGAATGAGATCCATTGAAATACGGTATAGTTTTATTATTGCAAGTTTGAAAACCTTGTTGCATTTTATTATTGCAAGTTTGAAATCCTTGTTGCGCATTATTAGGTGGAGAATATATTTTTGAGTGATATATATTTGGTGGATCCAATAAAGACACACCACCAATTCTACCTCTCTTCTTTGATGGAGTCTTAATTTTGGTCCTGGGCTTGCTTAAAATTAAATTATGATTTATTGTAGAATGGTAAATGACAGATTCAGGGTCGAATCCCTAGGTTAAAAGTATTGTTACAGTATTATGCATATATTATAAAATACGATTGATGGAGTAATGCTATATGAGGCGAAACCATCACACGAACCAACCACACGATTGATGTGGCTGGTGACGTGTCAAATTTTTTTTTAAAAGAGGAGAAACAATAAAAGAGGGCATCTCTCTCTCTCGGGATTCTCTCCTAGTCACTCCTTAGGGCAACGTTCCCTCCCCGAGAGATCGGCCGCCGCTTCTCTCTCTCTCTCTCTCTCTCTCTCTCTCGTGGTTCTCTCCCAGAAGAAATTAGGGCAGACGTTCTCTCCCCGAGAGATCAGCCGCCGCTTCTCTCTTTCTCTCTCGGTTCTCTCCCAGAAGAAATTAGGGCAGACGTTTCCTCCCCGAGAGATCGGCCGCCGCTTCTCTCTCTCCTCTCTCTCGGTTCTCTCCCAGAAGAAATTAGGGGCGGGACGTTCCTCCCCGCGATCGCCCGCCGCTTCTCTCTCCCTCTCTCTCGGTTCTCTCCCAGAAGAAATTAGGGCGCTGCTCCTCCCTCGCGATCGGCCGCCTGCCCTCCCCGCGACCGACCACAGCTTCCCTCCCCCACGATAGGCCGCCGTCTCTCTCTCGTTTGGCTTCGAAGAGAAACTAGGGCACAGATCGGCCCTAGTTTGTGTCTCTCTCGTGTGGGACTCTCTCGTTTTTTCTCCCTCTCTCGTGTGGCTTTGTGCTCCCGGCCGCCGCTTCCCTCCCCCGCTCCCGGCTGCCGCCCCTGTCTCGTTTGGCTTTGAAGAGAAACTAGGGCACAGATCAGCCCTAGTTTGTGTCTCTCTTGTGTGGAACTCTCTCTCTCTCTCTTTCGTGTGGCTGGTTCTCTGAATTTCTTGGCACAAAAGCCCGGCTCACCTTGAAATCAGGTACAAAGGCAATGATGCCCTAAAAGTTTCTATCCTGCCCTCGTCTCTCTACAACGATTGCATAGTGGCTTGGATGGCCTAGTAGGCAACCGCCACTCTTATTGTTGTAGAGGGAGGGGGAAGGATGGGAGAACATGATTACTGTTGAATCTGAGCCTCTGTTTTAATTCTGTTGGTTGATATTTTATCTATATTCAGCATGAATTATTTTGTTGCATCATGTATTCAGTGCACCACAGTACATGCTTGTCTCTTGACACTCTTTTATAGGACCGCAGTTTCACTTTTGTAAAAAACAATTATGATTTATTCATCTTATAAAAAAACATACACACCATCAATTTTCCACTAATTTAGTTGTAGGATAATTAACCATGTCGAAGTAGCTTAGAACATGTTGAATTGCATACTTTATTATGAGGTTATTACCAATAAGCTTTCAATGAAATCATAAATTTGGTCAAAGCCCAAAAATTAAAAGTAGTTATAGAAAAAGTAATTCATCCTTCCGTGAAAATCAAACCTGGAGATTGAGAAACAATTGTGCACTTCCGTAACACAACACTTCCGTAACACATGTAGTGTTTCAATGCAATAAGGTAAAATAAAAACGAACAGGTCAAACATGCCAAAGACAAATTTATACGTACTTTATCCCTATCATATCCTTATTACACTTTTCATCCTAATAACCAAGGATGTCTGGCTTGCCAATCAAAGCACTGTTTTTGGTCAAAGAAAGAGGAGAATTTTAGCAAGCTCAACACATTAAAAATACAAGATTATAAACCACAAATAGGGATGAGCACGGAGCGGAGTGAAGAAAGAGAGCATTCCTCACTACCTTATCCCGGGTAGAGGTTTCTCGTCTCCGCCCCGGTTGGGGAATCGGCGAGCAGGAAGTCCTCATGCTCTGCCCCATGGGGAATTAGATCCCAACCGATCCCTGCCCGGCCTTCCAATATAATTTTTTTTAAAAAAAATCCAATAATCTAAGGTTATTCATGAATTTAGATACCAATTATAAGACCAATCCTTGTTAATAATAAAGAAGATATTATATTATATATTTTTTTATTTTAACACAATTTCTTAAAAAACATCCGATAATCTAAAGCATAAATCCATAAAATTAATTAGATATCAATTGAGATTATTCCCAATCATTAGCAAATATGATATGATATTATATATTTTTTTATTTCAACTCATATATTATATTATATTATCTTATATTATATATATATATATATATATATATAAAGGATTTTGTGGTCGGGACTCCATGGGGTGGCCAGATCACTCCCCAGCCCTGCCCCGCTACAGTGACCCGAGAATTTTATTCTCCCATTCTCGTCCCCACCACATGCCCATCCCTGACCACAAACAAAAGAAACAGTAACCAACAAAATACCAACACATACCATAAAAACAAATTCCAATACTAATCACTCTTAAAGCATGACAAGACAAACCATTAAAAATAGAGCACCCAAATCACTCTAACTAATCCAACACTCTCCACAACAACCAAATTCTATAAACCCTCCCAGAACAAAACACCAAAGATTTTACATCTAAATTAGAACCATCTATATGTTAGGAAAAAAGAGAATCTGCATAGGAAATCAAGAGAGCAATACAACAATGCAAATAAATAAGATTTATAAGGCAATGTATGTGCCTACGTCCTCTGGAGTGGAGCGATCATATTTTCTCTTATCCGTTGGTCTCACAAGACAAAAAACCAAGGTTGTATGAATTTGCCAGGTAACTGAGAAAATTGATTAGGGTATTTAAGGGCTATCACCTCTCTAATTCACCTGAAAACCTCCTCCAAAGTATAAGACCTTTGCTGAAAGAGAACATAATTTCTTGATTTCCACAACATATACACACAAGAAGAGATTGTAGTCCACATCCTTGCAAGTAATGTCTTACCTTTAGCTTTCCTCAGGAACCAGCTTATTTCTCTTGTTCAGGTAAACAATTTCCTATACACATTCACAGCTCTTAAGATCTTAGACTAGACACTTAAAAGAAAGTACAATTGAAAAGTAAATGAACAATGCTCTCCCTAGCTTCATTGCAAAAAACACAATTAGCAGAATTATTGGTTTTCCATGAAAATAATCTGTCCCTTATAAATAATATGTTATGTAAAGCTAACCAAAAAAATTAAAAAAATGCCTTGGAACATTGCTAGAAGACCACACTAGCTTAGCCCAATAATTAACCCTTTGTTTTGGCTGCAACAAACTTCTCCAAGTACTACCCACATTGAACTCCCCTTTAGTGTCTGGCATCCACAAAAAGCAATCCCTTACATTCTCATTAACAGCAAAATTTTATTCAATAAACTCCCATACCCTTAGCAAACCAGGATTTCATAGAGCTGGAAAAGACCACCAGCCATCTTTCCAAAAATCACAAACACAAGCTTGTTTATACATAACAGAACCTCTCGACTTAATTGAAGGAAACAAATCCTCAAGAGAATGACCATTACACCATGGATTATACTAGAAGAAAACCTTTTCCCATTAGCATGCCCTTAATCAGACAAACATTTAACCACCTTCCTTAACTTGAGTAAATTCCTCCAACTCCAACTATAGTCATGAGATTTGGTAATACTCTAGAAACGCATCTTTTCTTAATTTGTTCTTGATAACTCAAATAGCCTAAAGAGTTTGTGTTTGCCACACAAGATCCTAGATATGTTTAGTGAGTGCTGCCTGCTTCCACAAGTGCAATGGTTTTACATCCAAGCCACCACTCAGCTTATTTTTACATATAGCAGGCCAACTAATTAATCCTTCCTTATTGCAATTATTAATTAGATCCATGCCATAAGAAAGATATGCAAATCTTCTCCACTTCATGCACCACTGCCATAGGAAGCATGAACATTGAACTCCAGTAGACATGCATGCTTGTTACAACAGAATTAATCAATTGGAGCCTCCCAGCATAAGATAAATCTTTAGTAGTCCAACAAAGTGTTGGGATCTTATCACTCTAACAAGGGAATTATCATGCGAAAAATACATGCCAAAATGCAGCGGATAACAAAACTTTTAATAGCAAGTAAACATGATAAAACCTTAGCGCATGCTAGAACTAAGATTAAATTCTAAATAAAAAAATAATTAAAAGTTATACCTTTCTTTTGATGACGATTTTCAACGCACCCTTGTTTCTCCGAAATCGAAGGGACTGCAAATCGCGACTCCTCTCTACTATCACGTACACACGAACGCCTCTGTGAATCAAGTAGGTATGCTAGTACCTCAAGAAACAACACTTATTTCTTGGTTCGAATAGCAAGCACCAGAGATTCAAGAGAAAAGGGGCTGTAGGCGCGGCAGCGTCGGGTTCCAACGGTGGGATTCGACGGCGGCAGCCAAAGGGAGAAGAGTGGGTTGCGGCTACAGTTTCTTAAGACACAATCTCTCAATCACTCTATTTTTTTTCTCACTGTTCATATTAGAATTAGACCATCTATTTATATTGGAAACCCAAAACCCTAATTTACGAAAAAACCCTTCACTTCTAATCAAATTAGGAATCTCTTCTTTACTTCATTAATTAAACCATTTTAATTAACCAAATCTATTAGATTAGATCAACACATAATAAGACCCAATCCGAATAATCTATTCGCTCCACCTAATTTAGGTTTTTCACCAAAACCCTAAATAGGTGGTCCAATAAGTAACAAATACTGAACCTTGATCCCGACATTCTTAGTTTATGATCCTGTAGGTCCATTTAACATTCGTAATGAGCTTAAACAATTTTAATGCTCATAAATCATAATTATTCTCTAGCAAGATAATACGATTACCCAATATTAAATGAAGGTCAATTTCGAGAATTAGCGGAACCTATCGCAACCTCATACAATCCTTTGCCACTGAGTATCTTAATTAGCATAAGGCATGGAGCGAGTCACCCTTATTTTAATGCTAATTAATTTCTTGTTCTCTTAGTGAACTGACTAGGTCAAGTAAATGATAACTCTTATCATTTCCCTTGGGCGTGGTCATGCACTACTCAAATGGCCGGTGATATTCACTCTCTCTACAGAGAGGGATAATCTCTTCACTTCACTCATGTCTTTCAACATGAACCGTGACATGCCCAAACATACCAGTACTTGCCACTCAGTTACGAATGACGTTAGGCGTAAGTTAAAGCACGTAAGGATTTATCCGAGATCCATAGTGATTTTAGGTCGAAGGATTCGAGTACAAGAATTGCTTGAGAAAAACACTTATGACTTTACAATCATGTAGTGTTCTCAAGAGCTGATCGATCCAGGTACACTGTTCCCTAACATGTATCTATGTCCTTTGATTGATATCCCATATCTTATGACCTATAAAATAAGGTCATCTCACGAAAGACATACTAATCTTAATTTATTTTCATTCCCATGAAAATAATCAACTAAGGACATTTAGAATATTGTTCTAGTTTATGCTTCAAGGTTTTATTATCCAAATCACGCATTTGATAACTTGAGCAGAACCAATATTCAAAGATATTTTATCTTGTTAACTATACACAGAAATAATAATAGATAAAACGATGCCTCATAATAATTATCTAAATAATAAGAGTTCATACAATGTATTGGGGCTAGGACTTACACTAACACTGAATACCTTCACAGTAATTTTAGCAATTAGTCCTTGAAAATGCTCATTTTTTAATCTAGTGGAAATAAGAGGTAACCCCAAGTACGTTACTGACACTCTTTAAATTTCAGAATGGGCACAATATGTTTTCAGAATGGGCACAATATGTTCTCTAGCATTAGAGTCAAAAAATAAAAAATAATAATAAAAAAAAATAATGATGAGGCTTTTTGGTAGATTAGGCTGCAAACCTAGAAATGCCCTGAAAATGCTGAATGACAAACTGAATAATCTCAATTGAAGCAACATAACAATTAGAAAAGATAAGTAAATCAAGAGCAAAACATAGAAGGCTTAATCTCATCTCACAACAACCCTTATGGAACATAAAACCATTTTTAGTGCCTATATTAATAAGGACTAAGAGAGGATTATAAATGATTAATATACATGCCTTTATATCAAGGCTTACAACATTGACATTTTAACCTAGAAAAACATAGCTGCTAAACACATCAGTATTACAAAGACCAAGATAACCGAACAACTGACTCATAACTTAATCATATGACCAAGTGTTATTTCTTCCACTCGGGCTGCCACACAAGCAATTACATCGCTGACACATAAGCTGCTATAATCAAACCTTAACAAGCACAAGAGGAGGAATGCTCTGTTCATTCCAGAAGAAATCAACAGGATCAACTTTACCCTTGGCAAGAGCCAACCTTAAGAAGTTATTCTTGAAGTACTTGTGACCCCACACCTCAGCCATGGAATAGCTTGTTTTTCTCCCTTCATTCCTCCCTAAATCTAAATCTCTATAGTTCAAATATGCACCCCTGGGATTCTTTGAGACGTAAGGAGTCATTTGATTATATAAATTTCTAACCCAGTCCAAGTTTTTCTCAGCCTCCTCTGCCCATGCCACAAGATAAAGGATGCTGAATAGACTCCCCTTCCTATGAGGAAATGGTATCTGGAACTCTGGAATCTCAGCCATCTTCCCACCATATGGTTCAAAATAAATGGCTGCTCTGTCAACTTGCAGTAAACTATCCCACAAGAGATTCAATGCAGCTCTTGGTAGAAGATTCACTGCATAGTCAGACTTAGCTTTGAAATTAGCCTTTTGTTGGAGGCTCCTATCGATAAGGATTGCAATAGGGGAATCAATAGGATAAAGGGCAAAGGACAAGACTGACTGAATCCAACTCATCTCATTCAAGTCATTCGCTTTCACTCCCAACTCAGGAAACCTAATGTTCATCACCTCCAGAGCCTCATTGGACTTCCCTAAATACAGCCCATTGAAGAAAACTTCTGCTCCTTTGGTACCGTTCATTAGAGTTTGCATCAGAGTCTCAATGAACAAGTCCTCTGGGAGATTGTAAGCGACATGCTGCCACTTGTCAATGATATCTATTGCACCATCCTGTAATGATTTGGCTACATTGAACAAGGTAACAGTTTGAGGGACTGGAACTAACCTCAACTTCCATGAAAGAACAACACAAAAGCTCACAGCTCCACCACCTCTAACTGCCCAGAAGAGATTCTCTCCCATGGAATCTTTGTCCAATATCCGGCCATACACGTCCACAAGTCTTACATCCAAGACATTGTCAGCTGCGAGTCCGTACTTCCTGACAAGAGTTCCAACGCCGCCGACACTTATCTGCCCGCCGACGCCAACAGTGGGGGAGGTGCCCGCCGGGAATCCAAGTGTTGTGGTTTGTTTGGCAATTTGATAGTATAGGTCGCCGATGGTTGCACCGGCCTCAACCAACGCAGTGCGATGCTCTACATCAACAGTCACTGATCGCAAGATGTTGAGGTCTAGAATGATGAAAGGTTGGTTGTCCAGAGATTGGTAAGAGAGGCCTTCCAAGTCATGGCCACCACTCCGAACTCTAAGGGAAAGAGAATAGGTTTTAGAACAGAGGACAGATGCTTGGACATGGGATTCATGAGATGGTGTGAAGATGAGTAGGGGTTTTGATGTTTGTGGGGTGGTGAACCTGGCGTTTGAAATTGAGGACAGGAGGAGCGTGGAGTAGGAGGTGGTGTTTGGGAAGAAGAGTAGTTGGGAGATGTTTTTAGTTGAGGTTTTGCTTTGGAGACATTGGAGGAATTGTTCAGTGGAGAATGAATGGCAAGTTGTTGCCAAGGAAATGGAGATGAGGTATAAGAGAAGGAGAGGAGTTGCAGAGCCTGAAGCCATTGGTGCAAGTAATGAGAAGTTTTGCTTGTTATTTATAGGCTTAGCTATATATATATATATATATATTTAGGGTTAGGTGACAAGGGCTTCATTTAAAGAATTGTCAAAGAAATACGGATGCGCCTCAAATTATAGAGAGGTAAAACTATTATTTCTCTAATAGAGGACTCACACCAGAACCAATAAATAATAATGATGAACAATATTATACTCAAATGTATAGTGCAAAGACAGTTGAAAACAATATTACTTCGGAAAGAATTCAAACATTTGCTCTTCTCCATGTATTTTTGTGTGATACCATTGTATTATGCAATGGTTGACATAACCTTAGCTAATTGCTTGCCTTAATGAAATTAATTTTCTGATTTTGTAAATTGGTTAAATTAGTCAGAGTCAAACATAAGCATTAATTAAATAGAAGAACTTGCATGTACGATAGCATCTCCCGAAAACTTAGAAAACTGTATAATTAATACTTGGATTTTTATATCCATATATGAACAAAGATGTTTTATTTTGCACTTTCGGTTTACTAATTTGTTAGTTCATTTGTCCATGCTCAAATGAACTTTTATTGCATTTTTGACTTTTTGTATCGTTTTGTTTTATTCAATGGAGTTATTTATTCATTTTTGTCAACTAAAAAAAAAGTCTTTGATATATTCTGAATATATGTTGAGGATAAATTTTAAGTAATTTTAAATTAGTTTCAATAAATAAAATTCAAAATTTATTCAACTTAAATAAAGTTAAAAAAAAAAAACTAGTGTGAGATAATCAATTAAGTATTTGAGATCCACACCAGGTTTTGCCAAACTAGCTAGTGTTAAGAAGGAATGGTCTCACTTGATAAATAGTTTTGCATACGAAATAACTCATTTTTACAAAAATAAAAATGCATTACCTATGAATTTAACATATGTAAAAAAACCATTTGATATCACTAAAATAAAAAAAAACCTAAATATTTATGGAGCCTTACCAATGTTAATCTGATCTAGTGAAAGCATAAGAAACAAATTTAATACATGTCAAAAGAAACAACAACTATATAACATGAATTTTCCATTTTGATTAGTGGTTATGTAAATACTTGAAATTTATTTAAGTAGAAGCCATTCGTCCCTTTAGAAACATTCTTTAAAGAATATCCATTCTCATCCATTCTTTTCTTAATATTGACATGATTCGTCAAGCACAAACATTAAAAGCATGCAAACTATAAATAAACAAAGACAATAACACCCATATAAAAATATTAACAACAAAAAACAAAATAAATTACTTGCATTAAACATTTACACAAAAACTAATAAATTTTAAAATTTACATTCCATTCACTACTTGTATGTGTATTCTCTCCAAACTTGTACCATGGACCAAGCCATCCAATGATGGTGTCGAATTTCCACTAGCAAGCTTAGTAGGGTGGCCGCAATCAAGGGTAGTGCCTCCAATAGCACAAGGAGTAGAAATAAATGATGATGACCCACCAAATGGATGACCAATAGGTGACGATAGTGTATGGGGTAATACAACAAGTGTAGAAGTAATTAACATCTACTGGAGTACGTCGTGTGGTAGAAGGTAAACTGTCGTTATGGTCATCATGCGTGGAGTGAGTGTCATGATCTGCATGTGAACTGCTACACATTGACTAATCGAGTGAACCTTTATAATGAGAACCTCCTCTGTGGCCCATCCCTCTCATCTTGCCTAAACCATTATCATTATACAAATATAACTCAAGTACAAATCAATGATATTATTATTATTATTATTATTATTATTATTATTATTATTATTATTATTATTATTACTACTACTTGAATATTAATTGTTACTCATAGAACTTTCACGGATAGAATTACCTTAATTCATTCACTATCATTTTCAACATCATCAAATTCATCATTTTCATCCCCTTCATCATTACTTTCTGGTTCAAGTAGAGGCTCCTCTTCACTCATTACTTCTTCATCATCTATTTCAATGAATGCCCATCTTTGATCATTTATAGATTGTTCTACATTAAAAACATTGATTTATAATGAAGGGCTTTCCATTTCATCTTGCTGAAAAGGTGCTTCAATACATGATACCAATGTTGTCCCAGAAACTTGTTTAGGAAGCTCTACGGTAGATCTAGCCTTTACTTAAAAGATTGCCCACCAGTCAACTTTGTCACGCTTTAAGCTAGGATACATTAATTGTATAATTTAAATGTGTTGCCTATAGAAACAAAGGGTTTATATTTATTGAAGAGAACCGTTTATGGTTGGCACCCACAAGTTTATCTTGATTATAACATTTAGTCCCTAAATTTGGTGTTGGATCAAACCAGTTACATTTAAATAAGATGGTTTGCTTGATTGGTAATCTTGGGTATTCCATGCAATTAATTGGCCATAGTAGTCATTTTCATATGTAGTATAATTTGTAACCATTATGCATACACCACTATTCATTATTGTGCTATTTGATCTGTAACTTCTTGTTATAAATTTATAGTCATTCACTACGCATCCACTATAAGACTTACAGCTTCTTAGCAGTCCTTTTAACAAATCCTTCAAGAACTTATTGGAAATATTTTTTGAGGGAGCATGTGTAAATTTGTAGAACGACATTGTGAATTTACATTCCAATTTCTTATCGATGTATCTATCATCAATTTGCGAATATAATGAGACAACTCATCGACATAGATACTTCACATACTAAAACAACAACAAAAAAGAAACAAATTAGTTTAAAGTCAAAAGCAATCTAAGAAGTCTCTTAATTTTAAAATAAATTGTCATACTCTATGAATGTTTGCATTTTTGGATAAGTTAATAAGATGTATATTTGTGCCATCGAATACTCTTCTTCTATAAGATACTTGATTTTTTATTTTCTTAATGTTCTACTAGGATGTGTGAAAATTGTTAAATTCCCTGGATATTCTACTATATCTTCTTTAACGTCAACATTGCGTGGCATCTTATGATGGCTTGTCTTCACATGTGGCTTGAAATAATGTGCGCAAAATAATGATGCTTCCTCAACTAAGTAGGTATTGCATATGGATCCTTCTGCTTTAGCTTCATTTATCACATTCTTCTTTAATTTTCTGAGATGCCTAGTCTTACCTTTCAAATAAATATATCCACCGATATTGAACTTGACCCACAATCCAAACTTTATAAGCCAAGCGCACCAAAAGATGTTCCATCGAAGCAAAAAAAGTTTGGGGAAAATATACACTCAAGATTACAAAGGATTAAAGAAATTTCTTAGTTAAGCCTTAGCATATCATCTTCTCGGATTACAATCGAAGTGAGCTCAATGCAGAAATTATTCAGTTATGTTAGTGGCTGCCAAACACTTGTTGGAAGCAGTTCCATGAATGCTATTGGAAGTAATCTTTGCATAAAAACATGACATTTAAAGCTTTTCATAACAAAAAGCTTCAGTTTTCACATGTTAATACATCTGCTCATGTTTGACGCATATCCATCTGCGAATCTAAGTTTTTCATACAAAGTTTTTAACTGTTTATCCAAAGTGTAACATGCTTTGGGATATTTCTCCATAGTATATCATTTCTTTTGAACTCTAGCAGATGAAAAAATTCTTTCAAATATTCTCTTGATTTAGTATTATCTTTTGTCTTTAATAGGGACGCAAGTGTACGTGCTGATGATGTAATAAATTAAACTGCTAAAAGCACGGTATCAGTCCACAGGGAAGATTGAGACTACTAGTAATAACCCTAGTTCCGAAAGTTAACCTAACCAAAAGTAGTGATGTGTGTGAATAAAAGAACAAGAAAACAGGAAAAATAAATACAAAACAAGGAGTAGAGTAATCAGGAGGAGAAAAAATGTTTGGGCATAGCGTCCCTCTAGGGTTTTGTTAATTGTGCAGGACAGAGTTTATCTAAGCATGCAATTCTATTTGAACTATGAGATTTCCTAAATTATACTAAACCCCTCTTTCAAGGATGAGAAGTAACTAAATCGGTACAGTAACGATACAGTCACCACACAATCGCATTACGCTCTGTGAGATCTCAATGTGAGTTAACATGAATTTTTTAATTAGGTAATTTTTCTTGTAAAGAGATTACCTCTAATCTAAATACAAAATAGAGATGCGATTTCTCTTAAAATCTTTTCTGCATTGCAAAGAGCACAAAAATACTCATTAACTCACTCGGGAGGATTGAGAGAGAAGAATTCTCCTAAGTACCCTATTACTACACTTACTCACAATCCCCTCTAATCGCGGTATGTCTATACTAAGTTGGTATTTCTACTCGTCACAAAGCACATCAAGTATGATAACTAAGGCTTTCACCATGATAGAAATTAATCAATACAAACACACAATTAGATTCAAATAACATAGATTGCAATTAAGAAATAAATCAATCCAAAAAATCTACAACCAATGTTAAAAGAGATGAAATTCTAGAGTTCAACTATGCCCAAACATCTACAAAATTAGCATTCAAACCACAAGACATGAAGAGAATAAACATAAGTATGAAAACCCCCTTCTCAATTGTACCAAAGGTTGATTGCTTGAAAACTCCCAAAAACTTTCCGCAAACGCCGCCAAGGTGAGCTTGATAGCTATGATCTTCTTCTCCTTGGTGATGGAATTGAATCCCCTTCAAAAATTGCCTCTGAACCCTTGGAGATTCACCTCCTTTCTTCACTAGCCTCACTAGCCTCCAAGAAAAGAATCAAAGATTTCCCTAAAAATCCTCATCTTATCTATTTATACTGTGCCACTTACGAGTTACTTACGGGCGTAAAACTTTGGCCTTAAGAAGCTAGAGATGATGGGTCACTTCCCTTATGGGAACACTTACGTACGGCTATAAGTCCTATCCGTAAGGTCTTTTGTCTTGTGTTACGGTTCAGCTTACGACTATAAGCACTGGACCGTAAGATTCTTTGTGTTGCCCTTGCAACCGCCCTTACAGGCGTAAGCTCTACTTATAAACTCCTCTGGATGATCCTTACGAGCCTCCTTATGGGAGCAAGTTCTGCTTGTAAGGCCCTTTGATTTAGCTTTATACTTCTCCTTATGGGCATAAGCATGCTCGCAATTTTCTCTGGAAGAGGCTTATAGCTGTAAGTAAAGCCGTAAGCTACCGATAAGCCATCCTATTTGACTTGTCCTTATCTAATTGATGCTGAGAGAGTTCCATCTTCTTCATTTAGCGTCTAGAATGCTTCTTTTGGCTCTCTCTCATCTTTAAGTGATGTCTGAAGCCTGAGAATATAAAACATACTATATTTAGCATTGAATTCCACAATATACTTCTAATACATGCCTAATGAGTGTATAAAATGATATAAAATAATAGGACATTGTACACTCATCAGTCTTCCCTTCCATATTCATCATAGTATTAAATATGGTCTCAAACACATTTTTCTCAATATGCATAACATCAAAGTTATAACAAATTAGATTTGCTTGCCAATGAGGTAAATCCCAAAAAAAAAAAATGCTCCATTTTCTCCAACCAGTAGTCTTAGCAATCCAATTGTTGGTCTCATAGGCACCAAAATTAATGACTCTTTTTACCTTTAAATCCTCAATTTCTTTTAGTGTTTCAACACTAGTTTAGGTAGCAAGAGCCATCTTTATTAATATTCTATTTTTTCCAAAAGCAATTTTGTTCCTTCTAAACAGATGATTAGGAGATAAGAACTTGCGGTGGTTATCAAACCAAGATTGCTTCCCCCTTATTGTTAAAATAGTGCATATTAATCTTCCTTATAGTATGGACAAGCAGTCCTGCCTGCAATGTTCTTTCTAGACAACACTTAAAATGCTACAAAAATACTTATGGTCCACATAAGTGCAACATGCATTTGAGAATTATCTCAACACATCTGCAATATGTTTCAACTCTAATCTCCCACAATTATCTCAATTCTGCAATAAGAGGTTGCAAATACATATTCAACATGTCGTTCATATTTTTTGGGGTTAGAACTATTATCGTTAGGAACATATACTCTTCTTTCATTCACATTAAAGGAGGCAAATTATAAGGAGTGAGTATTATTGGTTAAGAGGAATATTATTGACCTGACTACCCAAAAAGTTGGAATCCATTAGTTCACAACCCCGGTCTCACACTCTGACTTTCTATTGCAAATGAAGGATGGGTATTTTGAAATGCTTCTAAGTAGGGAAATTAGAACAATGGTGCATGACCAATTCTTCAGGTTCATGCTTCTCATGCCATCTTATTTTTTTTTATTGTTGCATTCGATGCATATAATCTTTGTAACCTTTTCTTCAAAGGAAAGTAATGCATCTTCTTGTATGGAATGTTATTTTGTATTAAAATGATCTACCTTGTCATTACTTGTACCTAGGATACTCACAAACTTTACAACTCATTAGCTTACTGTCTTTTTCCCTAGTATATCATGCATCCATTAAGACTACAATGAATTTTCTCAACTGATAGACCCAAGCCTTGAACTAACTGCTTTGTATTGTAAAAATTTCTTGGTATTACATTATTGGTTGGTAACATTTCTTTCAAAAACTGATAAAAGTCATTGAAGCACCTCTCAAACAAATGATGTTTGGCTTTCAAATTTAACATTCTTGCAATAGTTGATAGTTGTGAAATGATTTTCATGGCTCGACCATACATCTTGGTTAGCAGCTTTTAACATGTCAAACAATTTCTGAGCACTGCATTTGGAGGCTTTCCATATAAGTAGATGAGAAATCAAGCCCCTCTAGCATCTATGACCATGCGTTTATGCAAATTGTATGATGATGGTCCACCACTTGGGACTTGTTTAGAGGTAACATCTTGTTCACCATGAGCATTGATATATGGCTCATTAGATTTTCCATAGAGAATTCATTGATAATAGTACCTTACGAATCCATACTTCACTCGATGATACCTAATCATATTTTTATCAAGAAAAGCTTGAATTTTGACATTTGCGATGATTAAAAGGACACTTGATTTTGATTTCATCCATACATTCTGGATGCCTTCTTGAAAACTCGATAAATTTATTAATACCTAGCAAAAAAACAAGGTTCAGAAGACTATTTTTAAGCCTAATGTACATCCAACTCCTTTCTGAATTTATTTTAATAACCATTGTGTTATAAAAGGATGAAATTAGTAAAGATTATTTATTCGGTCTCTAACAACTAATATATTGTATTTAAAGGGAGAACCGCATGAATAACGAATCATTGCTCGCATTCAACATTACAATGTCTAGTGATGGGTGTAGGCACTGGAATGGTTAAGTGTTGCATATCCAGTGGCATGGAATACGTACATGTGAACCTATTATTTGTAGAAATATAATTTTCCTTTTTAAATTCATATGAAGAAAAATATGGTTGCAACTTACCTTTGCAAAGTGTTGAACTTAACTATATGCCAAATTACAAATATTCCTAATATGGATATCTAAGCACGCCCAATGGTAGCAAAGAGAGTTTAACAGATCGAAAGGCTGCAACACAAGGCAAAAGAATGAGATAAATATTTTTATGATTAAAATCATAAAAGTAGCATGAAAGATTGATAAAATTAATCATTGTTTTATTTCTTTATTAGCTAGCTAGAAAGTAATTAAACAAGCTTCTTCTCCTTGTCATTATCCAACTAATGCAAAGAAGAGTAGTTCAATTGCCAAAGAGAAAGTAAGAGATGGCCTATCTTTCCTGAATGAAAAGAAACTATACTTTCAAATGAAAGATATATATTTAAAACAAACAAGAAATACCTGCATGTTTTGAAATGACTTACTTGTCCAGAAAATATGCAAAAAAGTGCCCATCGAACCAGTGCTATGATGTTTCTATACACAAGGAGCCCTATTTATAAGTGATATCAACAAAACAATGGGACTTTTACCAGCTTTTGCATGTGCTCATTGTGTTGTCTAATAAGACTTTTGGAGTCACTCCATATGCTCCTGGGTCCCAATATTGGTCCTAGATTGAGTTGCAAGCATTCAAAAGGACATGTGATCAGTTGTTTCCTATGTGTTGTGGAACCAAATCAAATTAGGCATTGATTTATTAGCTCTTCTACTTTGTTAACTGCATAAAGTTGTCTTTAGTTGAAAGAAACAAAAAAGATTGTTTCATTTTGTTCATATATCTCAGGATTAGTTATCGACAAAGATTGGTATTTGTCTTCAAACCTGAAATGCTTTGTTGATCAATATTCTAGTGAGAATTTATTGCAAAAGTTTTCTAAGTTGGTTTTTTGCTTCATCAGCAAAACATGTAGGACATGCAGCAGTGCATTAGAATGTACAAGAAAAATAAAATAAAACATGTGGGACATGTAATAATATCCTACTTCATTAAGGAGATGTTCATTTCAGGGGAAATGGTCTGAAGTGGGCGATGTACCACTTCCCTATAGTGGGGAAAAGTAATTTCACTTTTACTACATCTAGTATTGATTTTTTAGAAAATGAAAATGGGGTTGTAGAGGTCAGCTGCTAGGTGGACTTCTTTTTTTAGTTAAAAATAGATTTTGGAAGTGAAAAGGGGGGATGCAATTTCACTTATAGTATTCATTTGTTAGAAAATGAAAATGGGGTTGGAGAGGTCAGCTGCTAGGTGGACTTCTTTTTTGTGTCAAAAATAGGGTTTGGAAGTGAGAAGGGGGGGTGGACTTCTTTGTAGTCAAAAAATAGGGTTTGCAGTGAGAAGGGGTGGTAGGTACAAAATTATTGAAGAGAATTTAGTTTAGTTTAAAACTAAGTTCAGTCTAAAATGTGGGAAGTGTTACTTTCCTGCTTATGTTTGAATATGTATATATCATTACTTAAAATTTGACTGAAATTTTCTGTTTTTACAATGCACAATTCTTATTGAACAAGGTTTTTTTTCTCCTTCGTAAAGTTTAGTTCTTTTTATACCCAAAAAATTCCTATAATTCTCCTCTTGACTGCCACGATAATATATATATATATATATATATATATATATATATATATATATATATATATATATATATACTATATTTGTATATCCGAAAACCTCACTACATCAAATTAATTAACAAATAAATACACTTGCAATGCACTTTAGTTTAGAATAATTATATTCTTATATTATGTATGAATTGCAAAGTATAAAATTATGTTACTTATATAATTGGTCCATAACTTTATAACGTTTCAAGACTTGAATATCTATTGGGTAAATTTTTTAATAGGTCACTAAGTTTTGGCTCATTTTCACTTTGATGGGTGAACTTGATTTATGCTCAGATCTGATGAATTCCAGCTTTAATTTGATTTGTTAGGTAGTAAATTATGGGATTTAGCCTGAAATGTAAAATGCTCTTTTTCAATGACATGAATCCCTAATATGCTTTAATAATGTCATGCGTGAGTGAGTAATTCGGATTTTTAGACAACCACGTAATCGGGTTGGCGGTTAAATCGAGCGAGTTATTCGATGAAATCAAATTAAAGTTTAGTGACTAAATTAATATAAATTGAAGTTTGGTGATTAAAATCAAAATGAGCCAAAGTTTAATGATCTAGTAAAAAATTTACCCAATATCTATTTCAAAAACACAGTGGAGAGCTAGCCTTTCTCTAATAAATTCTAAAATGGATTAAAAATAAAAATAAAAAGACAATTTTAAGGGTACAGAAATCTTTATTTTTTCAATAAAAGAGGGTCCACCTTTTTCGAACGTTGGAAGAGCTTTCCTTATTTGTGGCAAAGAAGCATGGCCAAACCTCTAGAAACCATTTATGAGAGACTTTTGCTAGAATTTGGAGGCATGCTGCATGTCATTGCCCACCAATAATTGAACAAAGTTGGCGGCCTAGAAGTCATCCATAAATATATTAATTAAATAAAAAGGATCTGCCTCAAATATTATTTCAATCAATCTGGACATAAATCTAGGAGAATGAGAACCCATTCATTAATTATTTAGTTGGCTCAATTGTATATATGCATGAAACCCATGGGCTATGGACAACGAGTTTGCAGCTTTTTAATGAAAGGAATGTCATGAGAAACTTTTGGAATGACTTTCACACCACATTAGACTAAGTTATTATTCATAAGTGTTAGGTTAACTGCTTTACAAATTGCATGACATCATATCAAGGGCTTCATATAATAGTAGTCCATTCTTTAATTAGTAACTCATCATGTATCCACTAATTATTTTAAGTTCTACAAATTGTATTATATGAACAAATAATTAATCCTATAATAAATATATCAACCACCGGAATAATGTAAGTCTCAAATTACCTAAAATAGGTGGAGATCTCCAGACTATTGTACTATCTCCACATCACAATCTTGCAATCTCCCATGTTCCATTTTAAACAAATAATAAGACCCCAATCCTCTCCATCAAATAATGAGACAAGAGCTTACTTTTAAAATTGCATGACATCAAAACTTTGACTTTGTCTTTTTGTGAATGTATATATTTGTGCCTATTTCCTTAAAATGAGACAAGAGCTTACTTTTAATTGTGTTCAAAGTGGGAACAAAAGTTTTTTCATCTTGCACATGGTTGACATTTCCTCTTGTTTGAAGTTTATCTAGTTCCCAAATGGCAATAAGTCACATGCTTGAAAAAGGTGAGCACTGTGTGCCTTAGCTTTGTTGAGGTTCTATCTACATTGTTAGCAATTGTCATGAAAAAATAACAAAATGGGCAGCAAGTCAAATGCTTGGAAAACGTGAGAATTAATTAATTGTGCAGCTTAGGTTGTTTGGGTTAGAAATTGTAATTGAAGAAAATAACAAATCAAAAGAACAATAAACACATACATTGTACATAATGAAAGGGATGGTGTTGATGATGATATTGAGAAGTAGTGATGTAGAGAAACCAAAACCCTTTGAATATTCTTAACTATTGTGGCGAGGATGGATCCATTTGTAATTTTATTTCTATAAAAATTCTATTATATATATTTTATCTAAAATAGTCCATATATTTATCAAAAGGTAATGTATTTTGATTTTTGGAAAATTTATTATAATTTGATGATTTAAGTTAGTTTAATTTATTTATTTTAATTTTATAATATATTAATTTTTAAGAAAATAATAATTCCATTTATATATGTAAGTCATTTAAAATTTTCAAACAATTTTATTATAAAAATATATATTTATAAATCATAAATATATACTTAATATATTTTATATACAATTATTATTATTTAAATATTTAAGTTCTTTAATGAATTTTCTAAATAATTTTAATACTTTATAAAAAAATAAGAAATAAGTTTAAAAATATAAGGTTTTGGTTTTAAAATCCGTATATTTCTACTAAATTTTAGTTATACAAATTTTATTTCTTTAAAATTCATTCTATCCAATCCAAAAGGAGTTAATATTTATATATTTTATTTTTTTAATAAATAATGAGAAATTATTATTTCATGAATACAATTAAAAAAAATTATAACTACTTAAATTGATTCCAAACAATAACAATAATAATAATAATATATTAATAATCGTAATTATATATATATATATTCGTAATTATATATATATTATATATATATATATATACATAATTAAAATATTAATCATTAATTCATATGAAAACGTTACTTTTTATTTTTATTTTTAAATTCTAATTGTGATGATTTAAAATGAATTATGAAATATTAAAATTATTATTAATAACTTGATGTTGAGTGATAATAAATAATATGACTAGTTAAAACATAATTCTCAAATATTTTTATTTTAAACCTTTATATATAGATTTTTTATTGAACTTATCAATATACAATTATCAAACATTATGATATTAATATAAAAATAAATAAACTTAAAATTGTACTTACTATCTAACATCCTTAAATAAAAAAAAAGACATTGTGTGTATCCTGATCGCCGGTAGCTTTTTTTTCTCTCTCGATCAATTATCTCCAAGTTTTATTGTTTTATTTTTATTATATATTTATCCTTTTCCCGCTCTGTTTTATATCTAATTTATAAACTTTTGTGTGATTACTTTGTTGTGCAAAAGTATTTATATTTGTTGGAAATATTTGTTCTCATTATGAAAATTACTGCGATTGTTATATACTTGTGATTAATCGTTATGAAATTTCTAATTTTCATTAGATTATTTGTTAATAATTGTTGTATTTAATAATTAACTTATATACTGATTCTTGTTTTTAAAGTTACTAATTGCGTGATTTTGTTAATTTGAGTGCTTTAACTAGTTGAGTTAATCGCTTTCATGTAGATATGTGATAGTGGTAGTTTCATACATAAAACCAAAATAAATGGATATATATATTTATATAAAATATTGATTATTATAATCTTTAAATTTGAATTATTAATAGAATGGTATAATATTATTAAAATTTAAAATCGCGACTCCTTAATTTTGGTTCTCGTCAGCTCATCGGGTCCTAATGCATTAGCATTCTATTATGCTACAAACGCGGATTTTCAAACTGAGTTTGCCCGCCTACTATTTGGTTATCTGGTATATATAAAATACAGTACACGCCACGGTCAAAAGCACGCAAGTACGGTGAGTATATCAAGTTCAATACACGACGCATCATCTTAACTTATAAGCTCGGGATTCGATCTCGACTCCACTTTGAAAAACGAAAAGTCTATATATAATCTACCAATAAACCAAGAAATGGTAGCTACAAACTGTAAAACCTTGCGTGCATTATATTAGGTGAAAATAATTTTCTAAAGTGATATATTTCTGTGGATCCAACAAAAGTACTAATCGAATTCTACTCCTCTCTTTCTTCGATTGAGTTTCAGTCTTGATCCTATACTTGCTATAATAAATTGTGGTTGGTTTTTATTAAAAACTATCATTTTTCCATTAATTTATTTGTGGTTGATAATTAACCCTCCAAACAGGCATGTCGAGGTAGTTTTAGAAACATGTTGGACTGTGCAGTACTTATAAAGGGATCATTAAAAATAAATTTTAAATGAAATCATAGAATTAGGCCAAACCCAAAATCAAAACCTCATAGAAGAAAAAGTTAGTCCATCCTCCATGAAAATGAAATCTGGAGATTAATTAGACAGTAGCAGCACTTCCGTGTAATACAAGTACTGTTTGTTTGGAGCAATAAGATTAAATACAGGTCAGATCAAGCAAAGACAAATAATTTTAATTTTTATACCAATTTAGATAAATAAAATCTGAAGACACTTTCAATCTCAGTGCCTATCACAATAAAATATAAATAAAGCTACGGTGATATAATATAAATAAAATATTTATTTATTTATTTTTATAAAGGTGATAAACACGCCTTATAAAAAGTTATTAAGGGATATACAAATATAATGGACACCAAGGTATCATGAACGATCACGTGCGTAAGAATAAAGAATTGATGGTTACTACCAAAATATCATATATGCGATAAAAATCCTATAGTGTA